>NC_064621.1:577170927-577473957 GCF_023898315.1 Schistocerca nitens | reverse complement strand
ATGAACCTATCATCAGCCCAACAGACCACCAAATCCCCTTCTCAGTTGCTCATTTTTCTATCATAACGCCTTTGTACCACACTGGCTGAAAATTCTGACACATAGGCTCCCTGTACCAATTTGCCGCATGTTAGTAAATTCATTTACTTGGTTGACCAAATCACCATGAACTAGCTGCCTCGGCTACCCAGTGCATGCATTCAACATTATTTTGTAATCACCAAAATAAAATCACGTAACTGCCACCAATACAGAACTGCCAACAGGGTAGGATGCAGAAATTTAAATAGGAATTGTTCCTTTCCACTTGAGCTACTCTACTGCGCTCTCTGTTTATTGAAAACGTCGTGTAGTGCAAACGAAAAGGTAGAACCGTTTGTCTCTCATAAGTATTGACCTGGCGATATGCAGTATCCCACAGCGCTGTGGAATGCAGTATTTCTGGAGGAATGGTTGTGACTTCTGGAGCTGTTATAGCTACGTGTCAGCTAGTGGCTTATTGGTAATTATCGCGCACGGTAGATAAGATGTCGCGAGTTCGAGTACATTCATTGCTATGTTTTTTTAAACGCAATTCTGCTGTCTGCTAAAATTATCAATCTACTGGAACTTGTAACATAATTTCCTTCACTTCTCAACCCAAAATGGTCGGATCTGGATAAAGGGGTAACCCTTCTGTGAAAGAGTTACACGCAGTCAGATCAAACATCGATAACGAAATCGCAAGAAAATACTTTCGACTCATAGTGCAATAGTGAAAACCTTACAATACTGCACAACAGGTAACGTCTCTTTCCGCTGCTGACAAGCAAATTTGGGTTTCTAGGAATACATAACTTTGTTTATGAAACGCCACATTTGCATACCTCTTGAGTATGACATAGCATACCAATTACACTTAGACCCAATCAAAATCAAAGTGAGCTGTATTTTACCAATTCGTGACGATAGAGGCACGCTTGTGTACAGATACTCAATATTATTAAAACAGACTTTCGTCGTAAGGTTATCGTGGGTAATTTTGTTTCATTTTCAATAATACAGTTCACAATTTTCGTAAGGTTTCCTTTAATGTTGTTAAAACAATAGTAAGCATGAAAGAGAAATTAATCATCAACGATATATGCGAATTCTCTGGTGTTATCTATAACAGTCTGAAAATGAACATGCAGTTTATTGATTACATGCATGTAGAAAACTTGTTCCGAGTTAAGGCTGTCAAACAATGTTTGAATAAGAATAAAATGCCACTACCAGACGACAGCTAATTTAGAAAATACTTTTCCGACGTATTTTGGCACGATGCGCTCTACCCATACATAATACAGTTTCGAGATGCATCTACTGTCTGGCTGTCTGTTAAACCTGAAACGTACAAAATGTCGCAGAAGTTACCCCGTTATCCACATCCGACCATTTTGGGTTGAGAAGTGAAGGAAATTATGTTACAAGTTCCAGTAGCTTGATAATTTTAGCAGACAGCAGAATTGCGTTTAAAAAAATATAGCACTGAATGTACTCGAACTCGCGACATCTTGTCTACCGTGCGCGATACTTACCAATACGCCACTAGCTGACACGTAGCTATAACAGCTCCAGAAGTCACAACAATTCCTCCAGAAGTACTGCATTACACAGCGCTGTGGGATAATGCATATCGCCAGGTCAATACTTATGAGAGACAAACAGTTGTATCTTTTCGTTTGCACTGCACGACGTTTTCAAGAAACAGATAGCGCAATAGAGTAGCTCAAGTGGAAAGGAACACTTCCTATTTAAATTTCTGCATCATACCCTGTTGGCAGTTCTGTGTTGGTGGCAGTTACGTGATTTTATTTTGGTGATTACAAAATAATGTTGAATGCATGCACTGTGTAGCCGAGGCAGCCAGTTCATGGTGATTCGGTCAACCAAGTAAATGAATTTACTAACATGCTGCAAATTGATACAGGGAGCCTGTGTGTCAGAATTCTCAGCCAGTGTGGTACAACGGCGTTATGATATAAAAATGAGCAACTGAGGATTTGGTAGTCATTCCGCCGGCGTTGGCCGTGCTGTGCGGACGTGCGGAGCGGCTGTTTGCTGTGTTTACATCGTCGCTGCGAGCGGCCGGCGCTGTGTGGTGAGTTCGCGCTTTCTGCGTTAGTCATAGTCCACGATCACTTTCTAGAATGACATAATGGAACAGACAACGCGACGCGATACTTTGCAGTTGATTTTCGATCCGAACTACGCCCGACCGAAATCTTACGAAGTTGAGGCATTTATCGAAGAAACTTTTTAGATCAAAGTGGATAAATTGATTGGAATTCACCTGTCGATTGGCAGTCCGACTGTGTTTCTTATGTTATCCGTTTCTGACTAGTTCGACCAAATTGTAGAAGCATGTGGTGGGGTGGCAATATTCAAACATTCAGACGGACACATAGGGCAGGTCACGGTTTCGCGTGCCGGAATGGGAATAAGAACGGTTCGAATCTTTGAGCTCCCCTTTGAAATAACGGCCGAGGAGATTAACAACAAACTGAGAGACAATGGACCCATTATCAGCAATGTCGCCGAAAAATGGTCTAGCTTGCACAAGTATCCAGTATTAAATGGAGTCAGGCTTGTTAAGATTGACATACTGAAACATATCCCATCTTATCTCTGGATTGGTGGATATCGAGCGATCATCATTTACGATGGCCAGCCGAGAACCGGCTCGGGTTGTGGTTCGACCCAACACGTCCGCGCTCAGTGCGTTCAACGGCGTGTGACGCAACTGGCGACTGGGGAGCGAGACCCGCCTAGTCAGATGGCCACGCTACCCGTGACGTACGCCGCCGCATTTCGAAATGACGTCGCCCCAGCCGTGTGTTTCGACAGGGCGGTAGTTGCTAATGCCGACGTTCCCGATGGTACCGTAGCCATGGATACTAGCAGCAAAGAAGCTACAGGTCCAGCACACTCACAAGACGAGGACACTGACAGGCGTGCAGAACAAGACCAGGCTAAGACGGCAGAAGAAGGCATGTGCAAACCACTTGAAGAAGTCGGGCAACACAAAGAGGACACGGTTGCATCATCAGAGGATAATGACCAGCAGCCTACAACTGTTTCACCAAAGAAACGGAAGAAACGTCGAATAGCCCGCCAGGGAGCAGCAGAAATCACGCCAATCTTACGTGAAAAGGCGAAACAGATAGGCCAAGAACTGGCGGAGACGACACAAGCAACTCCTCTGGAAGATCTAACAACAAAAACGAAGACCCGAAACGAGGGCACTGAAACCGACAGTGGAATCCACATTGCAGACCGTACAGCTAGTCCGAAGGACCCTCCACCTGTACCAAAAACGGACACGCGGGAAGTTACGTGCACGCGAGATTGGGCGGATGACATGGAGGAGCAAAGCCATGATGCAGAGATGGCTCACATACCACAACGTTCAGGACGGACGGCACCCGACCGTGGACAAGATGTGTCCACCCGGCAACAAACTACCATCAAAGACGCTCGTGCAGCAGATGATGATGGGGACTCCTTCTACGTGGAGCAAACATCCACTTCACCTGGCAAACAGTATCCCTCCTGACACGGTATAGTCGACATGACGTCTTTGCAGGCGTACAGAATTGCGACCTTGAATATAAATAAAATTAGCAGCACCCTCAATCTGAGAAATCTCCAAGATTTTCTGTACGCCGCTGATGTTGACATCTTAATGCTGCAAGAAGTAACGGCTCTCCGTTTGGACGACATCACTGGCTACAACACCGTCACAAATCCTGTCAATGACAATAGCCTCGGCACAGCGATTATGACTAAAGAGGGGATCCTACTTACAGACGTGGTGAAACTGCCGAAAAGTAGAAGTCTCGCTGTCACGATAAACAACACCAGGTTTATCAACACATATGCCCCGTCAGGAACCGGAAACAAGCGCCACAGGGCCGAATTTTTCAAGGAGGACATCGACCCCCTTTTCGCGGTGCGATTTGAACAAATAATATTTGCGGGTGACTTTAATTGCGTGCTGAGTCGCAAAGATCAGACGCCAAAATTTAACAAATCTCTGGAGCTGGAGAACATCGTCAGAGAATTCCATCTGTTAGATACTTAGGAATTAAAACATGGTGATCAGCGAGGCTTCACCTATATCACCAGCCATTCTGCCAGTCGTATCGACAGGATTTACGCACATCCAATTTAAGGAGACACGTTTTACAGTCCGAGCTATGGCTCACTATTTTCTCTTATCATATCGTGTACATATGTACGATAAATTTAGAGAAACAAGGAACTTACAGGGCGAGAGGTCAGTGGAAGCTAAACGTTGCTCATCTTTCGGATCCTGGATGTCAGGCCGCCTTCCACACCACTTGGGCAGAATGTGAAAAGAAGTTCCACTTGTACGGTACGGCGCTGAATTGGTGGCTAAAGTCCGCATAAATAAAGACAATGAAAACTTAAAAAATGGTTCAAATGGCTCTGAGCACTATGGGACTCAACTGCTGTGGTCATTAATCCCCTAGAACTTAGAACTACTTAAACCTAACTAACCTAAGGACATCACACACATCCATGCCCGAGGCAGGATTCGAACCTGCGACTGTAGCAGTCGCACGGTTCCGGACTGCGCGCCTAGAACCGCGAGACCACCGCGGCCGGCAATGAAAACTTACTCCCGTGAAAAAGCCGCCTGGCGGAAGCGGACATTAGACTTTTACTTCAGCTGTCTGAGAGACTTGTGCGTTCGGGATGCTACAGTCATAACAAACTATGGGCAAATCAACGGAATAAAAGCAAAATTGCTCACCCTGCAGAGACACCATCTCGAAGGCTGTAAAATACGAACGCGTTTGCAGAACGGTACACGAGAAGAAACAAATCGATGTACCACATCCTCCAAGAGAAGAAAAGACAAAAACGGAAAATTCTGACGGAACTCAAAACTTCAGACGGGAGACTCTTGACAGATCGAGCTGCAATACGAGACGAGATCCATCGACACTTTAGTGAATTGCTGGCCAATACACAGCCAGATGAAATAGCGCAGCAAGCTCTCACTGTTCGGACGACAGAGCGACTCACTCCAGAAGAAGCTGATGTGCTCGCAGCAAGAATAACGGACGAAGACGTCGAAGATGCCATCTCGAGGAGCCCAAAGAATAAATCACCTGGACCAGATGGGCTACCCGCTGAATTTTATCAAACTTTTCGCGAACAGATAATTGCTAAATTGACACTCGTCTGCAATGAAATACTAAATGCCGATACTGACCTTCAGAAGGAATTCTGTGAAGGTACAGTGGTCTTAGTCCCCAAAACACCAGGAGGCAAAACCGTGGAGAATCTTCGACCCATAACACTTCTCAATAGTGATTATAAAATCTTCGCCCGTATCATGATGCAAAGGTTTAATTCAGTTATTCTCACAGTGACAGGAGCTTACCAGACAAGTGTGGGAAAGGATAGAACGATATTTCAGACCTTATGCGACTACAGAGACATTACAGCGATATCGGAAGCCTGCAACATTCGCTGTGCTCTGATGTCACTTGAGTTTGAAAAAGCTTTTGATAAAGTTAATCATTCGTACCTGTTCCGGTGTATGACATCCATGCACTTCCCACAGAAAATTATAGCCTCCGTGAAAAACATACTGACGAATAGCACGTCAAGAATCAGTGTCAACGGACAACTCAGTCACCAGATCAATATTCAGAGTTCGGTAAGACAAGGTTGCCCCATGTCCATGACGCTTTTCGCGATTGCGCTTGAACCTCTCTTAGTATCCCCTGACTCGGCAACTCCGTGAACTACATATACACGGACAGAAGATCATATGTCAAGTCTACGTAGACGATGTATGGGTACTTGTGACTGACGAAAGCGAGGTGGCAACAGTACTTGAAGTTGGGCGACCTACGAACTGGCGTCAGGAGCTAAACTCAACCGCAATAAATGTGGTATTATGAATCTTGGTCGGGGTATAGAGATCAGAGCCGCTGGACGTATCAACACGGTGGAAAAAATGAAATGCCTTGGAATAGACTATACGAATAATATTCGCCGCACGGCCGCTCTCAATTATAGAAAATTACTTGCCACATTACGAGCAAGCATAAAACAACACAGCTTGCGTAACTTAAATGCAATACAAAAGGTGCAACTAGCCAATACCTATATAACCTCCAAAGTAAACTACGAGTATGCTGCTCAAGTGCTGCCTCTGCCACGAACCATAGCACACGAAATGCAAGCAGCGCTTGGTTATTTTGTCAGCAGACGTCAGATATTTAAGGTTTCATATGATACCTTGACGCTACCGAAAACCAATGGAGGGCTACATCTAACAGACATCTACCTTAAAGCGCAAGCGCTATACGTTAGCAAAACTTATGAACAGTGGCAACGATCACCGCGGACCTTAGTGGCTCATCTCTTACGTGAAATCACCCCAGTCAGCAGAGATCCACCAATCGATGTGCATCACATCTCCCACGAGCTGTACCACTATAAACATTTTCTTGTGGAATACAGCTGTGTACGCCATAGAATACCGGATAAGGACATGTATCAGGTTAAGGAGGTTTACAACACCTTGCTGGAAGGAAAATTGCGCAATCGAATAGAAAACAAGTTTCGACATTATAACTGGAAAAACATATGAGAAAACATATCTGACACCCATCCAGCATCCAATGTGCGATCGACGTGGTACCTCGCAGTCAATATAAAAATCCCCAACAACTCTAAACTGCACGCGATACGTCTGGCACATACACCCAAACTGTCCCAGCTGCAATGTCGTCGACACCGAAGAACATCGCTTCGTCTGTGACGATGTGAAAGACGTGTGGAATCTCTTCGGGCAAATACTAGCTAATGTGATCCGCACGTCACCTAACACGATTACACCGACACACGTCCTTCTGCCAGATGACGTGCCATATCCTAACACTAAAAGACGGTCAGCCAACTGGCTCAAAGGACTGAGAGTCCATTATATCTCAACGGCTATGACGAAGAGTGCAGCAGACTATTGGATGTACCTGATGACAGAACATCAAAACCTCGACCGACAAAAGAAATACAAAGACAATTACACAAATTTCTTGAACCGAACATTGTCTTTCCGACAGAGCTGAAGAACGATTAAACGATATTTTGTACAATCTAAGGATTCCTTTTATTTTTTTTCTTTATGAAATTATCTATTAACTTTCTCATTTATTTTACTCCAACAAGGTGGCAATTTTCGTTTACCCTTTGCCCTCGTGTAGCAGCACTAATAGGTTGCTGAGGCATACATGAGACGCCAGCAGGCTGAAGTACGCCTGGCTCTCCTATAAAAATCGCTCCTGCACAATGATGGAAGAATGTAGCGGACCTATTTTCTTTCCACAACCCCAAAAGAAGGGATTTTGTTTACTTTTACACATTTACTTCGTTGGTCAACTTTCGCTTATGGAACAAACATAGCACAGAAGCTAGCCGAAGAAGGCACAAATGGCGGGCGGAAGCACGGGCTGCAGGGGAGGAAGGAGGCCCGACAAAAAATAAATAAATAAATAAAATAAAAAAAGAAAAAAAGAAGAAAAGGTAGTCTGTTGAGCTGATAATAGGTTCATATATCTATGGGCTCGGTTCGATTCCAACTTCGGTCAATGATTTTAGATAGGGAGAGACAGATTCCATTCTCTTCTGGCTACACCAAGTGAAGAAGATATAATGGTATTGTGGTCTGAAATTCACATTAAAAATGATATTCCTTATCTACCAAGTAGACGTTAGGTTGAGCCACAATAAAGGCTGGAGTGGCGACATGTAGAAACTCTATCACCAGTAACCTTTCTTATACTAGTAATTTATTTCTAGTGACGAAACAAACGCTATGTAGGCTCATAGGACACTTATTCCATCTTTTATCTGAGCTTCTGTATGTCGATACAATTGGTTATGAACTGGGAATGCAACTTAGACCGCCCTTAACGCGGAATTTGATTTCTTCATGACAACACAGCTCGGCTACAATTTGTTGTTTGTTCAAAACTGCAGATTCCTCAACATCTCCACATATTGCGCGTTTATGGGTTCGAATCCTGGCCCCGCACTAATGATTTCATTATGTATTATCAAGCTCTAGCATGAGAACACCTATTTGCTGGTGGATAATAATTTCCATCTTTAATGTATTTTCATTCGTTGTCAACACTAACGATATTTGACGTTTTTGACTCCCAATGAGACACACAACTATTTGCGAGATCGCTGTAAGTTCAAGATGTTATTCCGAGCTGCTGGTGGAGAAAAATTCGGTAGCTGACGTCTCTTTGTGTGTAGTCAACAACGATATGTGTGGAGCTCTATTCCTAGTCAGCACTGACCTCTTAGTCATATTATTTCTAGTTCAGACACGCTCACATGTCGCTGCTGGTGCAACAAACCCATATTTAACGTTCGTTTTCTCTAGAATATAACAGCGATAGGTGCCGGGTTGGAGTCCTGCGAAGGAAAAAATAAATTTTTCGTCTCGTCATTTCAGTTAAAACATCTAGCTACTACCGAGAAAATCCGATATGTCACTGTTGATTGTGCTTCGATATCTATCTTATAAGGTTCTGGGTTCGAATCCCTGTCCAACACAAAGCTTTATCTCACGGCATTTCAAATAAGTTACTTGTCAAGAAGCAATATTTAACATCTCTCGTAGTTCATTAACAGGGTCAATAGGTGCTGGGTAGGAATTTGCATCCGTTAAAAATGTTTGCGTTATGTAATTTAAAGTTGGTATTTGCTAATTGATATTGTCTAAAATCGAGGTATATCACTCTCTGTATGCCTAATCAGGAATGACTGTTAGTTTCTGTCAGTCACGAAATCTTTGCTTACTCTGCATGACCTGGGTTTGAAGTTCATAGATATCCTCACCTAGATGCTCGTGAATAACTTAAATTTTTAATGCCATTTTGTGTCAAATAATAAGTACGGTATGTTACTTTGAAGAGGAAATCATGAATACGACGAACGTACTACGGGCATTACCCATCTGACGTAATAATGACAGTGGTAACATTTCAGTTATGTCATTTATTGTAATAAATGTGAGCTTACAAGCCTTAAGGACAGTCTTATCTGTGATAAGGTGTTCTCTGATATTTTTAGTATCGTAGTATTACTTTACATCTTGAGTTATTGCGATACAGAGCAGTGTTTTCTTGTGGTGACTTGTTGAAACCATTTTCAATAGTCAAACGACTGTACCAAGGAGCGATTAGAGGGCCTGCTAGACATCTGCGTTATGTGGGTTGCATGCGAATCAGGCGGAATGCAATTCAGGTAGTTCGGATACTTTTGAGCATGACTGTACATAAGGAAATCGTCTCTGTGAGAGACATGTTAAGGGCAGAAACTAATCTTTAACCTTCTCAGCTTAGTCAGACTAGCTATGAGTACTTCACACAAATGTATGGAAGTCACCAAATACAGAATATGGAAGAATTATGCCCATAGCACATAAAAACAATTTCATAATCATATTAGACAATTTCTGAAATACTTGAGAATGGTGGGAAGTGGTATTATAAAGTTGACTAGCCTTCCAAGTACACTTTCTGGATATTAATTGAATGTTAAGTATCTGAAGTGTTCAGACCTATATAGTAAGTCTTTCACTGCAAAATTGACTTACACATCACAGTGCAAAAAAAGAACGGGGAAATGTGCCAGCCATTGAATATTACATTATAACAGATAGAATCTTATGGTTTTAATCAATCGATAAGGACGTTCTCATAAAAACTGCCATTTTCCAGGTTCCTAATAGAAACCAATAGCGCAGCTTTAATGTTTTGTCTTCCGAGACCATTAGACACACAATCGCACTGTCACGTAAGTTCTGTACATTTGCTTATAAAATTTCAAAAACTACCCTCTGAAGTAGAAAAATCACACACCAAAAATACAAAGTAAAATTTTAAATTATATCCTTAAGGTAACTACAATACATCACTGTCAACGCAGTCTTCTTTTTATTATTAAACAATGCCCATTCTTTCAAATATAATTTTTAACATATTACCGAACTTTTTCTTGTGAATCTAATAGCTTCTGTGGAATTCACTCAGCATGTGTACCTTGAACTCTACGGTGCTGTCGGATCCTAATTTGTTCACGAGGTAATTCAGAAAATGTCCCAGCAACCTGTTCACAGCGTTATTTTTGGCCTTTGGGAAAAAGCGTGCTTCAGGCCTGTGTATCAATGACAGCGATATATACCCAGGGTATGTCCTTGTAATCAGTGCTATTTGCTTCCGGATCCACTTCCAGCTATTCATGTGACCACTGCAAGTATATCTATAAATTATTGTGTCAACTGCATGGCATTGTTGACATTAAACTTGTTTCAGAGAGTCCAACAGCTTACAGTCTTTAATTGGTGATAACTATTTTGTTAACTGTCTTGTACCATGACGATTTTATATTAGACGTGAGCACATTAGAACTTATGCTTTTCCAAATCACAGTCCACATAATGTTTCGAAACTGTCGTTCTATTTTGTTCCTTCCCTCGCTATTTTTTCGTTCCTGCATTATGGCTCTTGATGTTAAGTGTCATGAATGCCTGAGTTCAACAATTACATATCTAAACTCAACATAGACAATCCTCAAATGCTGTAAACGACTGTTGATACTCTACACGTCAATCGGAAGCAGGCTTCGAGATTTAATGATCTCGAAAAGTAGGCTGGTTATGCTTTCTCGCGAGTCTCTTTATAAATTACATGAACTTTTGATAAAAAGTACAGAGGCCTTATCCGTTATATTAGTTAATCCTAATCCACCATTTTTAGGATCTAAAGCGGCTGCTTTAACAGGTACTCTGAACACTCCACCTCTCCACAAGAAGTTGATGATTTTGGACCTTATTCTCTTAGCTATCATTCTCGGTATTGGAAATAGCTGGGCAGTATAAAAAGCCTTAGCAAGGATACATGAGTTGATATACTTTGTTCCTTCAACTTGGTTCATATATCGAGTAAAATTCTCTATAATGGCTCCTTGCACTTTATCTGCTGCAACTTTCCAATTTAAAGCCGTCATTTTCATGGAGCATGCTGTCTGGGTGATCCCAAGTGTTTTATGTTGTCGGAATAATTTTGCCCACTCGACGCTGATATTATCAAAGTCTCTGAGATTTAACATCTTACTTTGTCTTTCGTTTGCATTAGCTCCAGATGCTCTACAGTACGAGTCAATCACTGTTGTTAACGTGGTTATCTCGTCATTATTTCTTATAATGACACTTACATCGTCGGCATAGGCTCTTATAACTGTTTTATTTCCTGGTAATGTTAAGCCTTTATATCTAGCATGACATGTCGGAGGAAAGGTTCCAGCGATATGGCGAAGAGTGACATGGACAGAGGACTTCCTTGAGGAACACTTCGTTGTATTTGCATCGGCCTGTATTGTTGACAATTCACCGCTATTTTAGCATTTATTCCAGCTGGTATATTCTTAAGCAACTGTATGACCTTATCGTTGAAACGTATTTTCTTCAATGTCTGTAGAAGATAGTCATGATTTACTACATCGAGCGCTTTACAAAAATGTAAAAAAAATAAAGCACACTTTATGTTTGTTACAGAAGTTATTCAAATGATATCCCTGAGTTCTGCTGGATCTTTAAAAATGGTTCTGCTTTGCACGAAGTTCTGATGTTGACTAATAATTTTATCAGTAAGGCATGAAATTCTCTTGCTTACAATTCTAGCTATTAATTTATAATCGGAATTCCGCAGTGAAGTTGGACGAATATTATTTAAGTATTTGTTTCCATTATTTTTTGGCACCAGAACAGTTTTACTCTCCTTAAACTCAGCGGAATCATTTTACCCTGGATAACCTCATTTACAATTTCCGTGATTTTCACACCTACTATTGGCCAGTAACGGATGCAAAACTCTGCTTGCAGACCATCCAGACCTAGGAATTTTTTCTTGGTGGGGAGGCACACAGAGTCTTATACAGGTCCTCTTCACTAACAACCTGGAGAAAATTTTCGTTGTCATCTTCTGTCAGCTGTGGGACTAGGATGTCATGGAATTCTTCCAAGGAAGCATCACTCCTTTGATGTACAGAATATAGCTCGCAATAATAGCGATAAATCTCTTCCATGATACCCTGCTGGGTTCTGAGAATCGTACCGTGTTTCGTTCGAATTTCATCAATGAAAGTCCTTCTCCCGTTGTTCGTATGCTTCACTAAATGATACAGGGAAGTATTTTAATCTTCTGACACCGAATCTGCCTTCGATTTTATTTTCAACCCTTCCATTTGACTTTTCTTGACGGTCGCAGGTTCGAATCCTGCCTCGGGCATGGATGTGTGTGATGTCCTTATGTTAGTTAGATTTAAGTAGTTCTAAGTTCTAGGGGACTGATGACCACAGCAGTTAGGTCCCATAGTGTTCAGAGCCATTTGAACCATTTGAACTTTTCTTGATGTTGAGTAACTTGGCTTTGACTTCTTTTATGTCTGCTATCCGAAGTGATGAATCTGCTGAGACTCGAACATATAGATCTCTCAAAACGGAATAGTAATATTCTATAGTGAATTTCATTTATCTTGCACTCTGGGCACTGTATTGAATAAAAACCTTACCCAACTTTGGCTTCGCCATTTTAACCCACCAGTCGATAGCAGTGGCATATCTACTACGACCACGCAGGCGTATTGCCCATGTTTCTTTAATCACGTCTTCTAAATCATGATTTATGAACAAGGAAGTGTTCAAATTCCACTGATTCTTTAATCGGCGAACTGGCTGTCTTGTTAGATTTATGCAAGCTGAGACACTTGAATGGTCTGATAAGTACGTAGGAATAGTTTCTACTGTTGTTACGGAAGTTTCAAGATTTTTAGAAACATATAATCTATCAATCCTGCTACGTGATGTTGCTGTGACGTAAGTGAACTCAACAATGGAAGGGTATTTGATTTCCCATATATCCTTTAGTCTAAACCAGTAACTAGTTGTTTTAGTTCGCTTTAGAAATTAAAATTCGGTAACTGATGTTTCCGATTTAAAACAATTAAAATCACCTCCAAGTAATAACTGTCTTGGAGTTTTTCTTAACTAGTATATCAGGACATCTTTGAAGAAACGTGCCCTGTCAGTTCGGTGAGAACTTCCTGAAAGGATCATACAAGTATATGATGGTCTCACCATAGATATTTAGCCCTATTCCCATTCCGGATTCCAGTCGTTCCACCTCGTTTACTGTAATCCCTTCCCTCACAAAAACAGCTCTTCCAATACTTGTTTAGGGAGACACATTTATGGGACTGACAAAACCGGGAAACACTAAATCCGAAATTAGAACTTCTTGTAACAGGGCTATATCAGTCGCGGATTCGTACAAAAAATCCTTAACGGCCAATGATTTCCACCAAGACGTAATTTTATTTACGTTTATAGTGGTGACAGAATAAGATTGCGTCATTGCGCTGTCACTATATAGTTGTTTTGACCAACTAATTTAATGTCCTGTGGTTCAGGTTTCAGTTAAGCTATAACAGTTTTCTGGACGGCTGAACATGGAATAACACTTCAATCAGTTTATTAGTTACTGTACCGTTTTTTCCTACTACTGATGAGTTCTCTTGTACCGCAACAAGACTGATTTCCTGGTAAACATTCTGGTTTTTCCTCCAGTGATACGTGTAGGACCGTTTCGGACCGAACATTTTTGGGCTTGGGTCGCCGTTACCGGGTTTTCCCTTCCCATGGTTACGAGCTACATTCTCATTTGGTTGCGCCAGTATTTTACTTCGCGGCTTATCTGGAGCAGCAGCAGACACTTACGCAAATTCTGTTGCTGGCGCCTGCCCTGAGATGTTGACCGTGATCTCAGTTTGGCCACGAATTCCTCGTTCTTCATTAATACCACTTACTTCCTGATCGAAGGAAACAAATTGAGACTGCAGTTCTGCAACCTCTCCCGGAATTTGTTTATTAACAGAGAGCTGCTGATCTTTACAATCGGCTACTGCACCTGTTGTTTCTTGCAAATTAATATTGATTACACCCTCTTCATTTTCTGGTACCGTATGTGTACTATATTTCTGTTCATCAGTGTCTATTCGTATTTTGCCTTCCGGTTCCTCTGCCTCCTCAAAGCTCTGTTTTTGCTCGAGAAGTGAGGGACCTGAACAGGACCGCTCGTCCTCTGAACAAATGGTTCAAATGGCTCTGAGCACTATGGGACTTAACATTTGAGGTTATCAGTCACCTATAACTTAGAACTACTTAAACCTAACCAACCGAAGGACATCACACACATCCATGCCCAAGTCAGGATTCGAACCTGCGATCGTAGCGGTCGCACGGTTCCAGACTGAAGCGCCTAGAACCGCTCGGCCACAGCGGCCGGCGCCTCTGAACTACTATCAGTTTTCTGCAGAGGTCGTTTTATCGGTTGTTCATTTTCATTCTGCATCGGAGTGTGCGGTGATATGAAACTTCCTGGCAAATTAAAACTGTGTGCCGGGCCGTGACTCGAACTCGGGACATGAGCCTTTCACGGGCAAGTGCTCTTCTGCAAGGTATGCAGAAGAGCTTCTGTGAAATCTGGAAGGTACGAGACGAGGTACTGGCAGAACTGAAGCTGTGAGGACGTGGCGTGAGTAGTGCTTGGGTAGCTCAGATAGTAGAGCACTTTCCCGCGAAAGGCAAAGATCCCGAGTTCGAGTCTCGGTCCGGCACACAGTTTTAATTTGCCAGGAAGTTTCATATCAGCGCACACTCCGGTGCAGAATGAAAATGTAATTCTGGAGTGGTAACAGGGTTTCCCTTTGTTGTTAACGGGGGAAATTGACTGTTATCGTGGAGGCAGACATCAGCTTGACCCGCTGCGTTAACATCCTCAACAAATAGATCCGGGGTATTCTTTGGTAACAGATCATATAAGATTAGTTTCTGACCCTGTATCAAACTACCTTTAAGATCAACAGTTCGCCGCGGACATTCGTGTCCGAAGTGGACGGTTTTGTTACATATATGACATGTAGCTTCCTGACGTGTATAAACAAATTGTGCCTTATACCCAAAAACAGTTATGTGAGACGGAATATTCGTCTTAACGTCCATCTCTAAACAGCGGACGCCGTTGAAATACTGCAGTTTAAAGCGAGACGACCATCATTCATTTGCAATTGATTTAACGACCCCGTAGTTTGAAAGAGCTTCCTTAATCTTATCATTTTCAATTTCAATGGGAAGATTCAAGACACTAACGGTTTTGTAATGAATGTCCACTCTATAGATGGAAACCTTACTTTTACAACCATTTCTGTGCACAAAATCTACTTCATAGCCCCACTTTCGTAACACTTCATCAACAGTCGCAGCACTGATTAACTTGACAGAAACACAGTATTTTTACTGATCCAGTTGCCAGGTATGGACGGTTTCAGAACAGAGACCAATTACCTGTGTAATCCAGTCATCTATTTCCGGGGATGTCGGCTGAACAAGACAGGATTCCTTGTCAAAAGCAAAGACCAGAGTATTCTTCCTGAGGTTTGTAGCCATGGTTAATCCAGTGACGCAATTTCGGTTAAACAACCGAAATTCCAATTAGCAGCAGAAAAACCAGAAAGATCGATCAGATCACAAGGAATATGAACGCACACGGACGGACAGCACTCAGCGAAGCACAAGAACAGCGATGTAAACAGGGAAGTGCAGCGCAGCAGTTAGCTGCGGCCACTCGCTAGCGCGGCTGAAACGGAACATTTCAGCTATCGGGGCGGACACTATTTAGGGTGAAAGTTTTAGATGATTTATTACTTAAAAAGGAAGACATTCACCAGAGGACCCCACCAAGTCGGTCTAAACGTCGGCCGTTAAGTTGTTTTAATAGTTTGAAACGACGCGATCTAATGCTCAATATTATTTTGTCCAAAATAAGCCCATGGTATTCAGTTTGCTAGTAGAACAGCTCGCAAAGGAAACCGAGGGGAAGTGGAGAGGGGAATTAAAATATAAAGAGAGGAAACAAGAACTTGGGAGTTTGCTGATGATACTGCGATTCTGTGAGACACGGCCAGGGAGTTGGATGATTAATTGAACGACATAGGTAGCATCGTGAATAGAAGTTACAAGCCAAATATCGACAAAATTAAAGAGACTCTCAGCAGCAGTTTAAGAATTTGAAAAGTAGTGTTCTTGAACGTAATTTTATATGGAAGCGTATCACGCAAGTTATTTAAAAATCTTGTTGCAGCAATAAGAATTCTGAACATCAGATGGACAGATCGCACAGCCAATAGGTACTGAATCTACACTACGGGCCATTAAAATTGCTACACCAAGAAGAAATGCAGAAGATAAACGCGTATTCATTGGACAAATATATTATACTAGAGCTGACACGTGATTTCATTTACAAGCAATTTGGCTGGATAGATCCTGAGAAATCAGTACACAGAACAACCACCTCTGGCCATAATAACGGCCTTGATACGCCTGGGCATTGAGTTAAACAGAGCTTGGATGGCGTGTACAGTTACAGCTATCCATGAAGCTTCAACACGATAGCACAGCTCATCAAGTGTAGTGACTGGCGTATTGTGACGAGCCAGTTGCTCGTCCACCATTGACCATACGTTTCCAATTGGTGAGAGATCTGGAGAATGTGCAGGCGAGGGCAGCAGTCGAACATTTTCTGTATCCAGAATGGCCCGTACAGGACCTGCTACATGCGGTCGTGCATTATCGTTCTGAAATGTAGGGTTTCGCAGGGATCGAACGAAGGGTAGACCCACGGGTTGTAACACATCTCAAATGTAACATCCACAGTTCATAATGCCGTCAGTGCGAACAAGAGGTGACCGAGACGTGTAACCAATGGCACCCCATACCATCACGCCGGGTGATACGCCAGTATGGCGATGACGAATACACGCTTCCAATGTGCGTTCACCCTGATGTCGTAAAATACGGATGCGACCATCATGATGCTGTAAACAAAACCTGGATTCATCCGAAAAAATGAGGTTTTACCACTCGTGCACCCAGGTTCGTCGTTGAGTACATCATCGCAGGCGTACCTGTCTGTGATGCAGCGTCAAGGGTAACCGCAGCCATAGCCTACGAGCTGATAGTCCATGCTGCTGCAACGTCGTCGAACTGTTCGTGCAGATGGTTGTTGTTGTCTTGCAAACGTCCCCATCTGTTGAATCAGGGATCGAGACGTGGCTGCACGATCCGTTACAGCCATGCGGATAAGATGCCTGTCATCTCGACTGCTAGTGATACGAGGCCGTTGGGATCCAGCACGGCGTTCCGTATTACCCTCGTGAAACCACCGATTCCATATTCTGCTATCAGTCATTGGATCTAGACCAACGCGAGCAGCAATGTCGCGATACGATAAACCGCATCCGCGATAGGCTACAATGCGACCTTTATCAAAGTCGGAAACGTGATGGTACGCATTTATCCTCCTTACACGAGGCATCACAACAACATTTCACCAGGCAACGCCGATCAACAGCTGTTTGTGGAAACTTTCCTCACGTCAGCACGTTTTAGGTGTCGCCACCGGCGCCAACCTTGTGCGAATGCTCTGAAAAGCTGATCATTTGCATATCGCATCATTTTCTTCCTGTCTGTTAAATTTCGCGTCTGTAGCACGTCATTTTCGTGATGTAGCAATTTTAATGGCCAGTAGTGTATATGACGTAGTCTGACTGAACATATCGTAGACTGAGAGGGCAGAGACTGAGGTATCAACGAATATTAATTTCGTGATGGTGGGAAGTTGAGAGAGGAGTAAGGAATAAAGATTGCAAACGGAGAACAAGTTAGGAGGTTGAAACTGACGTAAATGCAGTAGTTATGCGAAGAAAGCCTTACGCAATGAAACACTTACACACTATAGACCAGCGTAAAGAGTTGATTCTTCGGACTGAAGCCCACAAGAAGCTCACAGCAACGATGACTAGTGCTACCGGGTTCTGTCGCGCCGTGTGTCGGCGGAGCAGGGGCAGTACTTCATTAAAGCATCGCCAGGGTGTCGCGGTGGGCTTACAGGAAGCTTCGTCGCAAACGGACGCCGCCACACCCAAAGGGCGGGGCGTAATGGCGCTGTGTTTGCCCTGCGGCTGACAGCCGTCACGGAGCTCTGCAGCCGCACCGCCCCCGACGCACGGAACACTCCCGGGGCCGAGCGGCTTGGCTTGACGAGCGTGCTCGACGGCCGCCCTCGGCCGCCGCGGAGACACCCAGGTGACGTCGCCCCAGTGGGCTCCAGAACACCGAAAGTAAAGAGTCGACGGGCAAGAGATAAGTGCGATTCTTAGCCACATATGTAATAGCTCTCTGAACCAGGGTATTTTCCCAGACAGACTGAAGTATGCCATTGTTAAATCACTTCATAAAAAAGTGGATGCGTCTGATGTCAACAACTACCGCCCAATCTTTCTTCTGACTGCCTTATCCAAATTTCTTGAAAAAGTAATACATTGTAGATTAGCTTCACACCTTTGTAAAAATAAAGTTTTAACAAAATGTCATTTTGGTTTCCAGAAAGATTTTTCAACGGAAACCGTTATATATACTTTCACTAAGGAAATATTAAATGCTCTGAGTAACCGGAAGTCACCCGTTCGGTTGTTTTGTGATTTTGCAAAGGCTTTTGGTTTTGTGAATCATGGAATACTTCTAGATAAGCTCAAGTACTGTGGTATTAATAGGATAGCGCTCAAATGGTTTAAATCATACCTAAAATGGTTCAAATGGCTCTGAGCACTATGGGACTTAACTTATGAGGTTATCAGTCGCCTAGAATTTAGAACTACTTAAACCTAACTAACCTACGGACATCACACACATCCATGCCCGAGGCAGGATTCGAACCTGCGACCGTAGCGGACGCGCGGTTCCAGACTGTAGCGCCTAGAACCACTCGGCCACCCCAGCCGGCTAAATCATACCTGACTGGAAGAGTGCAGAAAGTTGAAATAAGCAGTTCACGTAGTATTCAAAAAACTGGTGATTTCTCAAACTGGGGAAAAATCAAAAATGGGGTGCCACAAGGTTCGGTATTGGGTCCTCTGCTCTTCTTAATATATATTAATGACTTGTCATTCTATATTCACGAAGGTGCAAAGCTGGTACCTTCTGCCGATGATATAAATATAACTATCACACCCAACAGACAAGAATTAACTGGTGAAATTGTAAACGATGTTTTTCAGAAAACCATTAAGTGGTTCTCTGCAAATGGGCTCTCATTAAACTATAACAAAACACAGTATATACAGTTCCACACAGTAAATGGAATGACACCATTAATAAATATAGACATCGATCATAAATCGGTAGCTCAGGTAGAACATTCAAAATTTCTAGGTGTATGCATTGATGAGGGGTTGAACTGGAAAAAACACACTGAAGATCGGCTGAAACGTTCGAGTTCAGCTACTTATGCTACTGGGGTCATTGCAAATTTTGCCGATATACATCTCAGTAAATTAGCTTACCACGCCTATTTTCATTCTCTGCTTTCGTATGGCGTCATATTCTGGGGTAACTCATCATTGAGTAAATGAGTGTTCATTGCACAAAAGCGTGTAATCAGAATAATTGCTGGAGCTCATCCAAGATCATCCTGCAGACGCTTGTTTAAAGAGCTAGAGATCTTCGCTGTAGCCTCGCAATATATATATATATATATATATATATATATATATATATATATATATATATATATATATATATATATTCACTTATAAAATTTGTTATTAACAATCCGAACGAAATCAAAAGTAATGGCAGTGTACATGGCTAACACTAGGAGAAAGGATGACCTTCACTACTCAAGGTTGCCTGCCGGGGTGGCCAAGCGATTCAAGGCGCCACAGTCTGGAACCGCGCGACCGCTGCGGTCGCAGGTTCGAATCCTGCCTCGGGCATGGATGTGTGTGATGTCCATAGGTTAGTTAGGTTGAAGTAGTTTTAAGTTCTAGGGGGCTGATGACCTCAGAAGTTAAGTCCCATAGTGCTCAGAGGCATTTGAACCATTTGGAACTACTCAAGGTCGAATCTAACTTTGGCACAGAAGGGGGTAAATTATGCTGCCACAAAAGTCTTTGGTCACTTACCTAATACCATAAAAAGTCTGACAGATAACCATATATTATTTAAAAGGAAATTAAAAGAATTTTTTAATGGCAACTCCTTCTACTCATTAGATGAATTTTTGGATATAGTAAGTGGGTAATTTCCCCAACCCCCACTAAATAAATAAATAAATAAAAATAAAAATATTAAGCGTCATGTAATATTTTTTGTGTAATGAAATATCTTGTATAGATCCCTTTTGTTAACCTGACACGTTCCACATCATTACGAAGTGTCGTATTCATGATCTATGGAACAAGTACTAATCTAATCTAATCTAATGGATGGCCACAGAATTCGTGAGACAGCTAGTCGTACTGCTTTAATAGTGTGTGCGAGTGGCTGATCAGAGTCAAGCCGTTGGCCTTGATTGTGGTTCGATCTCCCGGCCGTATCATCGAAGCGTTGGGGCAGGTTAGCTTCTGTACCCCTTCCTAGTGTGGACGTCGAATTAAATGTGTCTGGTTTTCGGTTATACTGTTCTTTTTTTTTTTTTCACGCCAGCTTAACCTGAGTAAGAGAAATGGTCAAAATTAGCGGTTTGTGAACTAACAAATTTTCGATTTTTAATTCCTATTACTTCCTGCTACAAACGTAGAAATCGAAGAAAGGCTGAAAAATTTAGGCTATTTCAGTTTCTAGATATACAAAATGAAAATATAAAATGAAATACGCAGATAAAATAAAACTTCAGTCAATCCACCTTCTGTTGATACTCTCGAAAAATTGTAAGTCGTTTAACGCTTAAGTGTGGAGCAAATAAAAGTGACCCAGAGAACAGAGTTTCAGAACAGAAAGAAACACAGGAGAGGAAACGAAGTAGTGTACTAGGCAGACTATAGCAGATGCTGAAAGTGACCATCATTCGTCTCTGCCGGCCGGTGTGGCCGTGCGGTTCTAAGCGTTTCAGTCTGGAACCTTGTGATCGCTACGGTCGCAGGTTCGAATCCTCCCTCAGGCATGGATGTGTGTGATGTCCTTAGGTTAGTTAGGTTTAAGTAGTTCTAAGTTCTAGGGGACTGATGACCACAGATGTTAAGTCCCATAGTGCTCAGAGCCATTTGAACCATCTGTCTGTTGGCACTTTCAGTCACTTGTCAGCAAGTTGCTGAAGCAGGATCGAAGTTAGACTGCTGGAACTGTTGCAGTCTCTTCCGAAGTGTTCTGCTGCAGCTCTTGAACACTATGCAGGTGACCAGGATAGCCAGCTGGGGCCGCGACGAGGCTGGCCTCTGCAAACAGCTCTGTCAGTCGTGAAGACTGTCTAAATGTACCCCAAGGTTCGGCCGACCGTATGAGCAGTGGCTCCATCCTTTTGGAAGTAACTGTAGGTCTTTTCCTCTTCCGTTAATGCTGCTACAAATGGTATCCACTCTTTCGGGCCACTTTTATCTGACCCGTTCTGTACAAAAAAATCATCAGGTTTCCCCAATTTATTCGGATTTTTTGAAACTCTGGTGAAAAACCGTGTTGTAGTCAGGTATCATACCACTGTCTGCGTATTACGAATAGTCAATGCTAATGCGTGAAAACAGAGTTTCAAGAACTCTTTTTTTTTCATGTCAATTTGTCTCTTTTCGAGGGATACAAGCAGATAAAGCATATTAACAGACACAGGCAACAGATCAGGTACTTTCGGTATTTATTGTATTCCACGAATTAATTCTTGTTATCCACGTGGGGTAGCCGTGTGGTCTAGGGCGCCTTGTCAAGTGTCGTGTGGCTCCCCCCGCTGGATGTTCGAGTCCTCCCTCGGTATGGGTGTGTGTGTTGTCCTTAGCGTAAGTCAGTTTAAGTTAGATTAAGTAATGTGTATGCTTAGGGATCGATGACCAGTTTGGTCCCATAGGAACTTGCCACAAATTTCCAATTTTCCAGTTGGTGTTAAGTTTTTAATTTATTACATTTGCCACGATTTCGTTCCTGTTCTATTATTTGGTGGAAATGGCATACAAATCTTAAATCCTTTAAAGCAAGTGAAGCAATGTACTTCATTGTTGCATAATTTCCTAAAAATATTTCCAGACTAGGATTGGTGCCGTTCTGAAATACAAAGAATGTCGGGCAGCGACAGCGAGAAATTACCGTACAGCCGAGGTGGGGGCGAGTTTTGCACGCAGCACGTCCGCACCTACCTTAAGTCACGACGCACGGCAACTGAAACAGCAATGCTGTACCACTTCTTACGTGTTTGTTCCTCATTTCTGTTTATTATTAAAATAGCACAGATCGCTTTTCCCATTTCCTATAATAAAAAATTATTTCAAACAATGCAAATTACTCCTTTCTTAAAAAAAGATTATTTAACAATGAAAATTTTTAGTACTACCGCTGTGGCTAACTGATATTTCGGTATTTATACTCGATTATTAGTATAAATTGAAATATATATTATAACCAACACCAAACAAATACTAAAAAATACCTGTTATTCAGAAATGAAATACCAGTGTCGATTTTAACCGGTCAGTTTCCTCCATTCCTAGTTTGTATTTATGGTTTCCAGAATGAGATTTTCACTCTGCAGCGGAGTGTGCGCTGATATGAAACTTCCTGGCAGATTAAAACTGTGTGCCGGACCGAGAGTCGAACTCAGGCCATTTGCCTTTCGCGGGCAAGTGCTCTACCAACTGAGCTATCCAAGCACGACACACGCCCCGTCCTCACAGCTGTACTACTGCCAGTATTTATGGTGTTTAAAAGTACTGGAGTAGAGAATGGGATACAAAGATGGTATCAGAGTTTGTAAGTGTTTTGTCGTGAACGGGTATGTTTATGAAACGCTACGGACTATAATTATAAAAACAAATTGAAAACGTTAGATTCTCGCAGGGAATTAAGTGAGTTGTTAGAAAGCAGTTTGCATTCTGTGATATAGAATGTTTACTCTCTACTGACATCTTGCCGTGAACGACAAAGAAAACAGACATTTTAAATGTGTACATTCAATTGGAGTATGAACACCCAGTAGCTAGAGGGACTACTACCCATATTGCAGCAACTAATTGTCTCTACAAAGCGGTGTCATTTTTGGAAATTTTAGGGCCTACACAGTTCAATAAGGATTCGAAATATGTACCTTTTATTCGGAAAACCTTATTAAGTAGTCCATTCAAGTTCGTCGTTAAGATAAGACATTAAAGTCCAAACTCACAGCTCCCTATCTTTTAATGGTGAGGCCGACCATTAGTGCTGTTTTTTCTTCCACTTTTCCCGCTGAACACTTCTTGCAGTAAAATAAAAATTGCACATGCGATGACTGATAAGTCTCCTTGTTCTGGTATAATATCGGCCGGATACATTTTAATTATAACACATACTTTGTAATAATAATAAAATGAAAATGAATTCGACGAGTTACCAGAGGGAGCTGCGATTTCACACGGCTTACTCACTTGACGTCAAACCTTTGGTTTGGTGAGCATGAGAGCCCAAACCCCCGTGCATCGGCTACCTTCTTTCGGCGGAACCCGTTTGACCTAGTGTCTACGCGCTTTAAAAGCAAATCTTAGCCAACGAACAGATTGGGTACGTTCACTGAATTCTTGATTTAAGAGGAAAATATTACATCAGATATGGGCCTCTCAATACTAAAAGTCTTGGAATTCAAATATTTCTGGCGTCATTGAGGAACACAACGATTATAGTTAATATTTTAGTAATAAAGAGCAGTCCAGAGACGAATAAATTATTTATTTGTAACCTGGGTAACCAGTTTCGGCCTACAGAGCTATCATCAGACCAGAAGCTCTGATATGTATAACAGATATAATTATTCATGTATGACGGAACGCCTCTACGTAAAACTAACATAATACCAACACAGATATAAAATAAAATTATGTGGTATCCGGTTCCCAAAGACGTTGCGCAGCACTATCTGAAGCCTGTCACATAATGCAAAACAGCTAGCAGCGTCTGTGCGTTTTAAAGGAGATAGGGCTGGCTCGCCGTTCGCCACCTGATCCGTAATATAAACGATTAAAATTCACAGGTGTTGTGTGTAATAACAGAAAAATATTACTTTGCATATGATAACCCGATAAAATATCGCCTAAAATCTACTGACACATGGTGGAAAAAACGTGTAAATAGGTAAAAAGGCTGGTAGCGATAGTCACAATGACGAAACCTGCTCTCTGGCTTGAAAATGACTGAAAGATTCGGCCGTGTATACGTTGCCAACATGTCTAGCCTAGCAGCCAAGCAAAGATCAAGTTGAGCTGGAAGCCAAAGGTCGCCAAGCAAGATTGCCTGACCGACATCTTTGGCACTACTTCCCGAGCTGGCATGCTCAGCGTAATGCAGTGACTAGACACAGCCTGTATACTTGTACACGCAGAAAGCCTACTTATTAAAACTGTCGCAAACAATTTAAAAATATATTACAATAGAACACAATAACGGCTCGCACGTAATGTGGCCCTTCGTAATGTAGTTAAAAGGACATTTAGGATGTGTTTAAGTTTTCGTTGTACTGGCGCAGTCACCATGAGGGTGCAAACAAGCCCGTTATGTCGTCATTGAAGAGCTTCTCTTACTGTTGGGCCAGTACAACGACGTTCAACGCTCAGTACATGGCGATGGGGTTGGTCGTGTCGTTGCAGCGTATAATCACAACCTTTCTACTTGCTGTCATAGGGTCATGGTTTATCAGGTATTTCTGAACTCAATAAGAACTTTCTGAGATTAAATTGGCTATAATAAATCATACAGATTTCATAAGAACTTTTTTATATTATTTGCTCCTATCTTCTTCAGACATACTTAATAAAATTGTATCTCACAGCAAAACTACGCTGTTATGTATACACACCTCACATCAAAATTTTCGTTGAAACTAAGTCGCTTTAAGTATGTCATACTCTTTACATTTGAAAAAATGTAAAAGCGAAAAACACAGAAGTGCAGTAGGTCAAAACCGCAGCGATCAGCGAATATGTGTCATGCAAACGATTTTTCCCCTATTTATTCTAATGCACATATTGAGAATGTTACAGCTGAATGCTACTATTAATGGAGCAATATAGCAGGAAAGTTCCTTACTGATATAGTTCTTTGGCAGATTGCATACTTGCCGGTCGCGGTGGTCTAGCGGTTCTAGGCGCTCAGTCCGGAGCCGCGCGACTGCTACGGTCGCAGGTTCGAATCCTGCCTCGGGCATGGATGTGTGTGATGTCCTTAGGTTAGTTAGGTTTAAGTAGTTCTAAGTTCTAGGGGACTGATGACCATAGATGTTAAGTCCCATAGTGCTCAGAGCCATTTGAACCATTTTTGAGCAGATTGCATACTATAACTATCTACCTAAACACATGCCTGATAGGATGACACTAAAAGAGAAAGATGGTAACATAATAATAGAAACCAATAACTTTTATGAAGAGTATGTTACAAAGTGGTTCTTAAATACGGCAATAACTTTGCTACACGTGCACACAATGGGTTTGTGTGGAATTGTGGTGAGATTTGGTACCAATCTGACATCATTAACCCACACAACAGCTCACATGAAATGTGCTGCGGCCTGTTTTCCTCATACGTCGACAACTTGACGTTTGAAGCGTCGCAGAGACAGAGATTGACTTCACAAGGCATCACGTTTTTGCACCATTACACAGGAAGAATGTAGGCATCTTACCTCATGCGTCACAATTGGAGGCAATTTCGGGATTTTTGAAAAGTTATCTTTTAATTCTGTTTTTTGTGGCCTTTTTACTCGATCTACTAAGCCAGCTACCGATGCACTACATGGTACACATTACAGTAAATAACTCTTATTTTAATAAATAAATGACATATTCAGTCACACACACACACACACACACACACACACACACATACTGAGGAACGAGCAACGATGTGGTCCGTGTCCTCCTGTGACCCACAAGCGGATAGGAGTGAGTCTATCAGATAAAGCCGCTGAAGACGAAGTCCGAACTCATAGTGGTTATAGCGGTGGCTGAATGTTGTAGACAAAACTTTCAGTGGTACTTACCAACTGAATACAACAATAATCTATTTTCTTGTTTATTATTTTTGTAATACCTGTCTTCTTTTATTACGTAATGTTATACATTGTTCGACAGCTCTTAGGTATCTCATTTCAGATCTTTGAATCTTATTTCCCTGTAATTTCGTAGTAAAGAAATACAAGAATTGCCATAGCTTTATAAAATACAATATTCCTTTCTTTCTTTTTAAAGTTTTGTTTACAGTCGTACACATACTGTGGTATTTTGCGAGCTGATTGTGTATAACTTGACATTCTACATAGCTTGTTGGATTTTCAAGACTGTAAAAACCTCTTACTTGTTCTATTATCTTGTCATGAAAGCCAATCATTGAACTTGTACTTACGACTCCTGTAAATGCTATTACTTTTATCTTATCAGAAGAGGTTTTCCATTATATTCTTGAAACAGTACGGTCAGCTTCTTGACATCAGTTTGCAGTTTATCTTAATCGTCAAAATTCCGTTAACTGTTCATCATGAATAAACAAGTGATTATTTGTGTTTTGTATGGTTTTACACCAAGAAGAAATATCACTTTCTCAAGAAGCTTTCACCCTTGTCTAGACCCATGATTTGCTTACGTTCATGGCATTTGTGAATCAGTTTTGATCTTTCATAACGAAAATGAAACGCGTGGGTTATGCTCGTTCTGCCGTTAAGCTCCAGAGGAACTGTCTGTTCAGTTGGCTCTGAGCACTACGGGACTTAACTTCTGAGGTCATCAGTCGCTAGAACTTAGAACTACTTAAACCTAACTAACCTAAGGGCATCACACACATCCATGCCCGAGGCAGGATTCGAACCTGCGACCGTAGCGGTCGCGCGGTTCCAGACTGTAGCGCCTAGAACCACTCGGCCACCCGGGTCGGCAGGAACTGTCTGTCTTTTCTTCCAAACTCTTTGTGGTTTGCGTACTGTAAGACCTTCAGTACACACACCATCAGGTTATTTGACTTGTCGCTCTAACGAAGTAGGCGAGGGTCAGCAATATGTCTCGTGGTCTTATTGTGGCGTGTTTATCTTCTGCCGTTAGGTTAGACGATAGGAATGCCACTTGCACGCTTAGAGTAGCAGATTGACGGTGACCAACTTTAAACAGAACTTGATTAATTTTCACACACATTTATTAAAATAATACCAAGCATAAAAATTATTTAACTTGGTTCTGGATGCTACTTACAATTGACAATCTGAAGTTCCTTTGGTATTGGTACGTTAATGTTATTCTCACATATATCTCTGCTACTTGACAAAAGTGTCTGTACATTTATCTTCTTGGCTATGTACAGGAATATGCTAATCTTATTAGGTGCATACTGAAACTTGGCTATAGACTGGTACAGACAAATGTAGAACTCGTTCACACTGGTACAGACTAATGCAGACTGGTACAGACTGGTGCAGACAAATGCAGACTGACTAATCGGAGGTCTGTACACTCGTTATAATACCTCACGCCTTCATGTATCACTGCGCGAGTGTGATCCACGAGGAGAAAAGCTTCTACGTTAGCAGCAATCTCATTGGCTGCGTTAAATGTTAATACGCGGATCGGCGGAAACAGGATTCAGTCCGTCTCTATGGCAGCGCCATCTCGTAGTGCGGAGACGGACGAGCACTGCGCTTGCGCTATTGTGCTTAGCGGGGCGCGCTCTAGTGGGAAAGATGTGTACGCGCTGACTACACGGAGCTATGTACACAACACTCTTTCATATATTTTATAAAAGCTAAGTGTTTTTCACTATCAAACAGTTAGTTTCTCCTCTCGGTTGTTTGATAATGAAAAGATAATCTGTGTAAGAGCTGCCCTTTCTAAAACGATTCCTCTCCTCTGACATAAGTGCTACAAGCGTTATTTGTAATCATTTACACATTTTACTGGTGTATCTACCGGATTTATATTCTGCAAATTCCCGCATTTATTTTTCTTTCTTTCATTCATGCGTGAGTTTTCCCTGTAACCAGCACTGTATACTATTTCTGATGTAAATATAACAAGCAAAAACTATAGCAAGTATCTGAATTCACAGTTTCAGTCACTAATCTCCACCCAAGTACAAATAGACGACCGGAAGCTTACTGTCGATCCATCATACCACTCTAGTTTCATATCTTAAGCCTTCCAATCGCCTGGCTCATAATATCTCTCTTTGTTTTCAACGACAGCGATGCTTCGCAGAGAAGTTGGAATGGAAACCTGTTACAGATGTTCGAGAAACGATTGCCATCAAATTAGTGCTGATTATCGAGGAAGTCCTCATCACCTAATGCAAGAGTTTCCCGGTGCGAGACGGCAATCTCCTGGCAAGATCCGAGACTAAACTCGTCTCCTGGGCGACTGCAGCCGCAGCCGCCCCGAAGTTGCCGGAGCTCCGACGCTGGAACAGTGGAGCGCTAGGCCGGCGCCCCATCCGCGAGTCAATCACCTCTCCGACTTTGAGACGGCAGCGACGTTACTTCTGAAGTTCGCATCGGCCAAACTTCTGACGCCGTAGCGGGAGTACATTGTTCCGAGCGCGGGCTCACCGAGTCGCTCTCCTGACAGATTTGCCTCAGGCAAGAGCAGCTGTATTTTCTTTCTACAGGTAATGTGTTTACGCCACTGTTTCTCACGTACTTTCGTATAATGCTTCCTTACTGATTACGAAGAAGCATTCCACCTCGTAAGCAGGGAACAATTATGGAAGAATCATGACAAAGACGTTACCCAAGTAGTCTACGTAAAGTATATATCCATACAAATCTCAGCGTACATGCGGAAATCGAAGGTATCAATGTAGTAAAAATATACTTATAACCCCGGGCGTAAGTCAGGACTGCTACTAGTCTCCTATTTTCCTCATAGTTTGTATAAATGATTTAATTAGAAAATGGCCATACAAAATTAACGGACGCGTTTTGTATTGCATAAAATTCTACGCCTAACCTGATGTTATTTGGTGATGATCAAATTATTATAAGTAAAATCTAGATGCAAAAAGCAGCTTAGAGGTTACGGAAGTTATGATAGTATTTTATTTTTGAAATATCCATTTATAAAACAAAAAGATTAACTTGCAAAAGAAAATATACAGTAAAACCATACTGTAATCGGTGATCTATACTACCACCAACATCTCGTAAAACACTTCTCCGATTTACTCTAAACATCTACTCTATGCACTAATGAACATTCGGACGGACTCAACCTACATATTTCCTATGTACAAAGGAGGAACGTTGTTACCAAAGTCAAGTTCTTGACCGATTTAGCTGAAGTTATTACACGCTACTCCAATGAACATTCGGACGGTCATACGCTGTATGATTCTTAATATCAACAGCTGCGTACTCAGCATTCTCCAGGTATGTATTTATTCCATTACTCAGTCTCCTTCCCGCTCTCTCTGCCCATTTCCTCCTTACTCCTGTCTGTTGTTCTCTTTATCCCCCCCTGTCCCTGTCCACTTCCTCCACCCACCACACTCTAACAATCTCCTCCTGCCCTTACCTCTGTCCATCTTCTCCCCCCCCCCCTGTCCATCTTCTCCTTCCCCCTCAGGGTCCAACTCCTCCTGCCCCCCTCTGCCACTGCCTTGCTCCGAAACCATGTCTCCTCCACCACTCTATCTGTCCATCACCTCCTACCCGTCTCTCAGTCCTTCGACTCCCCTTTCCTGCTCATTTACTCCTCCTTCTCCGACTGTCCATCATCTGTTCCCTTTTCCCGGTCATTTCCTCCGCCGCATCCCTCTGAAAGTCTCCTCCTCTTTCCTTCTTCTCTTCATCTCCTCCTCCCTCCCCTCTATCTACCTCCTGCTTTAACATACCTATGTCGAAGTTATCCTGCTCACTCACTGTCCGTCTATCTGTTCCGCACCCCTCCTCTCCACACGTTACCACCCCACCCCAGTAGGAGATTGATGGTTGTTACCCATACAGTATTGGTTTCACATTGTAAGTAATATGTATACCAAGTTTGGCTGAATTCTATCCGAGCTTTGGGAGGTATTTTTTACCCGTGGCTTTGACCCCAGTGCACTTGTCAGATGTATTTCACATATATTTGTACACATATTTCTCTTGTGTCTGCTGCAAATTTCGCACTGCAGTCTCGTTTTCACGTTGCTCAGAGATATTACGTCATATATTCTGAACTATATAGCGTACATTGATATAATGTCGTAGGTACATTGAGATGTGTATGTTGATATTATCTGCGAAATGTGTTGCAAATATAAGTAGTAACAAAGAAGCATTAAATTTATACGCTATGCAAGATGCGGCACTTTACCACGCACCTCTGTGTTTCTGACGTCATAACGCCTAAACTACGTACCGTACAGTAATACACATCGTGGCTATAATTAAACTTCTCTACTTGATCCAATGGATACTATTTACCGTATAGGTTTCCAACTCTATGTGAATGATGTTCGGGCTGTGCGCTGCGGTATTTGCGCTCCTAGTAGTGTTAGTGTCATAACTTGCCGTTAGACGTCACTCTTGGTCGGCTAGGGAGGTTGAGGCACAAGCATCAGGGTGAACTACAGTTGGCGACAGTCAGTATGGGTCTGGGAAAGATCAGCAGGACGTTACCCGTACAGCTGTTTATCGAAACGACAGAATATTGCTGCTACTATTCGCGAGTATCAATGGCTCTGAGCACTATGGGACTTAACATCTATGGTCATCAGTCCCCTAGAACTTAGAACTACTTAAACCTAACTAACCTAAGGACAGCACACAACACCCAGCCATCACGAGGCAGAGAAAATCCCTGACCCCGCCGGGAATCGAACCCGGGAACCCGGGCGTGGGAAGCGAGAACGCTACCGCACGACCACGAGATGCGGGCTGCGAGTATCAGAGCATTGAGGAAATATGGAGATGTCCTCTTTCAGCGCCGAGGTTGAGGAACATGGTAGATAAGTCCGAATTAAATGGCTATTTTGGAACTGCTCCTGGAAGAGGCCGACAGATATTTGCGCCACAAACTGTTCAAGACGGTACCGTTGTCATGGCAGAGAATACTGGACGCAAGGCACGATCTACAAGCAGCGCAGGAGTTGTGCCACGATAGTTGAACATTCCGTTGTCCATCGTTTGGTAAGTGCTGAAAACGAGTATGAACTGGAATCTCAGGTGTCGTTCCAGGCTGTATTGGATGTAGATGGTCGTTACACTGAACAACAGTTGTAACGTAATTGTTGTACGCTGTTGACAAATATTACCATCTCTTCTGGATATTATAATTTGTTTCTTTTTTTTTCAACGGTTTATTCGTTATTTCTCTTCGCAATGTACTAACAAAAATTTCAACTGAATTTCATCGTCCTATGGCCACTCGTTTTTCTTTTTAGCCTTCTTAGGTAGCGAAAGTTCAATTACAACAACCTCGTAATTTTGAAGGTACATTCAGCGGCACACATGAACACTGCAACGAAAATGTGTTGCGAACAGAGTAAGCAGCAAAAAAGTAATAAATTGAAACGTCACTGCACGACATGGCAATTATTCATGAAGCTGGATTATTTATGATGTGATGTATTTTGTTATGCTTCTTCTTATTATTTCTTATAGGGCAACTAAGGACCCCAACATTCAACTACTGCGTTTGGAGTGGGCTTTGACGTTTGCCCAGTAGTTACGCAGCTTCTGGATGTGTTTTTCCTTTTTCCAGAAGGCACCAGTCTTCTTTCTTGATTGTCTTTGAACCTCTTTTGTCTAAGCTTTGTCCTGAGTGTTGTCCGATCCTTCAAGTTTCCTTCAGTTATTCCCATTTCCTGAAGATCTTTCTCCAATTCCATCAACCATGGTGACTTGCTCTTCCTCTTTTGCTAGTAACAGAGAAGCTGTTTGATTACCCTGTCACGATGCGTCTCGTAAACGTGTCCATAAAATGCTAGACGTCTTTTCCTAGCTTGATCTGTGATTCTTTCACAGTACTCGTAGAGCTCTCGGTTGGGTCGCCTTTTATAATTGTCGCCTTCCTTGACTAGCCCCAGTATCTTCCTCATTATCTTCCTCTCCTCGATTCCCTTCCTATTAAGTATTAAACATTCTGAAGCGTAAAAGGCTTCAGGATATATGACTGTCTCGTAGTGCTCTAGTTTAGTGTTACAGGAGAGGCATTTTTTATTATAAGTATTCTTGGTCAGCTTGTATGCCAGTTCTAGCTTGTTGACTCGAGTTGATAATGCTATTCCTTCAGATAGATTAGGTTCCAAACATTCTTCCAAGTACTTAAACCTGTTGGTTTTCTTGATCTCTCCCTGGTGTAGACGCAGTGTACTGGGAGATTCACCTATGGTCGTCATGTACAGCGTTTATTCAAGCGATACACGAAGCCCGTGCCGCTTGCTGTCTGAGAACGTTGAGGTGTTTCACTGAAGTTTCTATTGAGTCTGATAGAAGTGCTAGGTCATCGGAAAATGCCAGGGAATCAACATTGATCCCAGAGATATACCATTTGGAATCCCCTCTCGAGCTACATAACTCCTTCCGCCACTCTGTTACAGGGCACAGTTGAAGAGGAGATGGTACAGACGATCTCCCTGTCTTACTCCCGATTTGATTTCAAAACTTTCTGAGAGGGTTCCTCTAAACCTTACTCGTTACCTGGTGTTGCTTAAAGTCTGTTGGATAAGGCTGTAGGTCTTCCTTCTCGTCTAGCTCTCGCTCTTGCAGGATCTTCATGAAGGTAGGTCTATCAACTGAGTCATATGCCTTCTTGAAGTCAACGAAGATGACAACATACTTCTTACCAAACCATTTTTACTTGTCGGCGCACTGACTTCAGATTCAGTATCTGTTCGGTACAATAGTGTTCTTTTCTAAATCCTGTGTGGTATTCCCCTAGCTGTGGGTCCAGTTGAGGTTCGGCTCTGTTTCGCAAGGCCTTGGGAAAAATCTTGTATGTGACAGGTACCAATGAGATTCCTCGATATTTGTTTATGTCAGGCAAGTCCCCTTTGTTATGTAAGGGATGAATCAAGGCAGAGATCCAGACACTAGGTTATGTTTCAGTCTACCAAACGTTTTTTAGGATTTCCATCAATTTGCTTAGTCTTGTTTCGCGCCAGCTTCCATAGTTCGGCCACTATTGAGTGTTCTCCTGATGCTTTCTTGCTTTTCAGGAACTGGATGATTTCTATTACTTCTTCTTTCGTCTGTGGTTGCACATTCAGTGACAAACATCAATAGTGTGTGCACATTGTGTCGCGAATGCATTTAGTGGTAAAGAACTCACAAATTAAAACGTCATGACTGATGCAGCAGGTTTCTGCATGAACAGTGAAAATGCAGTAAGCAGTATTTTTCATACGATAATGTGGAGTTTGTCAGCGAGGAAAGTTTGGTAAAGGTTTGAAAATACGTGTAAAGTTTACCGGAGGTCACGAAGTACTGTCATTGTCAAATATTGGCTGAATAAAGTCTGGGTATTCGTGCGACGTGGGCTACACATCTTTTTCATCCCAGCCCCACTTCTTTGATAAGTAGGTAGCTGTTACCCTCACAGCGATCAGCGATACTTTTCAGGTGTGATGATTATGATGATATCTGTGGGAAGGTGTCGAAGATGAGTGACTCTAGGATGATAGGAGATAACCTAGACAAAATTTCTAGGCGATATGATGAATGGCAACTACCTCTAAGTGTAGAAAAATGTTGTTTAATGTGTGTGAGTAGGAAAAACGAACCCTTAATGTTCGGATATAGCAATAGTGGTGTCTTGCTTGAAACAGTCATATCGTTTAAATACTTGAACGTAACACTGCAAAGCGATATCGAATGGAACAAACATATCAGGATTCTAGTGCGGAAGGTAAATGGTTTACCTCTGTTTTTTTTTTTTTTTTTTTTTTTTTTTTGGAGAATTTTTGGCAAACCTAGTTAATCTATAAAGGAGACCCCAATATAGAACGCTGGTGTGACCTATTGTTGGGCTCTGTTCTAGTGATTGGGATCACATAAAAAGTTAAGTTGCAGATGTTTAAAAAAACAACACTAAAACTTAAAGAACCGTCGAAGCAACACACAAAATCGAGCTGGACAAAGATTTGGAACGAAATCAGTCTCGTCATCCCCATATTCGCCTGAAATGGCAAACAAAATGGTCCTGGCTGTGTTATGGAACACGCTCCTCCAGCATGCGGCTCCTATGCCTGTATCTACACACTACTTTCAGTAAATTTGCGTTAGACAGGGAGGGAATCTCGAAAAATCATTTATTATGTGTAATTAGTTGTTTGGATGTCATGAAATACAAGAATTAGCATAGGGGTATTTAGACTGAACTGGAAGGTTATGTCGACTTGATAAACAACGTTTAGCATACTAACAGTAGAGCTTAGTATTAGGAAAAATAGAAGTTGTAAGGACACTTTTTGCCAGCTTACTTTTTCATGAGATCATTCATGACTGGAGTAAAAGCTTGACAAGGACATCCAAATCGAGATAGTCCATGTAACGAATTTTATGCTTCCATACATATTTTAACATTTTTCTGATACCGTGCCTATTAACATTTGTGTTTATAGTAAAAGTCTAGAGAACCGCTTCACAAAACTTCATCAGCAATACAGGGCGTCCACAAATTACCTTTACAACTTGAGACTTTAATAGCTTTAAAACTATACGAGATAGTAATAAATTGTTTTCAACCTCTGGTTAGATAACTAATAAAGTTTGTTTCTAACTACCAGGTGACGCAATTTTGACACAAACTTGAACTTGAAAACCCGATAAAATCTGGTCGCCATAGGTGAAAGCACAGTGTGTGGTCACCACTATCCACAGACCTCACTTCCTGTGGGGTCTTGTGAAGGATCTGGTGTAGCGAACCAAAGTTATAGACCTACTGGACTTGAAGGTACGCATTTGCAATGTATTTGAACATGTCTTCATGGAGACCTTGAATGGTATGTGGAGAGAAATGTAATTCAGACTAGACATTATCGTGCCACTATGGGTGCACACACTGATATGTGTGAATGAGGAAAAAACTGTATGAATTACCTCATAAAATGTTGAAAACTATTTGTTGATATCTAGTATAGATTTGAATGTACTAAGGTGTTAAGTTGTGAAGATAGTTCATGGGCACCCTGCATAGTGTGGAAGACAAATGATATCTCCGGCAAATATTTATTGCTCACTAGTCACTAATCTGGCAGTATTTTGAAACTTTTACTAACACATGTAGAATTAACCGTATCAATATGTAAATACGGTTTCGATGTAGTCATCCAAATGACTAACTCAGCGCCATGGCTGGTATTGTAATGGTAAAGATATAAAGGAAAGTACATGAATGCAGAAAATATAATGAGTATGTAAATTATTTTGTACCGTAAAATTATGGTGGTTCAGTTCCTTTCCAATGGTTCTGGGGAGGAATACGCGCGTGGCCAACGTGTTGATGGATTTCGCTTTTGCCAAGTAAAAAACGGTGACGGTGTTTGCTAAAAACGTTTCATTTGTTACTAGGTGACAAGGAGAGGAATTTTGTTAACTTGGGTTTTTTCAGGAACTACTGATTACTGGTTACAGTTCTGTGCTCCTTGCTTAACTATTTTTCTTTCGCTTCCTCATTCGAACCAAAGTGTTCCCCAACATGTTAGGTGACTAGGTTTTGAAGTTCGTTTTATGTAAATGCCTGCCTAATTTTAAACAGTACTTGGATGTTTTAATACTAATATAATTCTAAAAGGCTGTTTGTGTTATTGTAAAGCAACTATATCTAGGCTATTAGTTTTGAAACCTAATTATTGTGCGGATTTAAGTTTTTGGTAAATACTTTTAAAGCGTGTAGGCGTGTGACCTTTAAGTCGTTGTATATTGGGGTTGTTACACATGGTAGAAATAAAATTGTAAGGCTAACTGGTACTCCCTCCCTCTAATTGGGTTTGGTTTTAAATGCTTGCGTTTGTCCACATAATAATTCTTTTAAAGTCGTTGTGCACTTCTCTGAACCCAGCACTGTCACTCCCATCTACAGTACAAAAATTGCTGTTGGGATAAGAAACCCCTACTAAAACTAGGCATGATGAGAGAGGAGGAGGAGGAGATATGAATCGGGAACCAATTAGATTTACCACGAAAATACTGAAAGCTAACTTTTAATCGTATCCTTCTTGGTTTTATTTAATTAAACCCGGCATCTAACAGGTTCATGCTTTAATCACATGTCGATATTTGACCGATAAATTTGATAAGAGTTTCGCTATATTTTTTTTTTTTAATTTTCATATTAAGATCAGCATCCTAATTCCTTTCCAAGTCCTAGTTTAGCTTCCGGCATGGGATGGGAACATGGCTTCGAAGCCAGAATGAGATCTTCACTCTGCAGCGGAGTTTGCACTGATGTGAAACTTCCTGGCAGATTAAAACCGTGTGCCCGAGCGAGACTGGAACTCGAGTTCGAGTCTCGCTCGGGCACACGGTTTTAATCTGCCAGGAAGTTTCATGGCTTCGAAGGTTTAGAGATTAAGCAGTTCCTTCCACTGATCCCTCTGGAATTGCATGGGAACGTTCGATAGTTTTCTTTGAAACCAAGCCTCTGGGCTTGAGTCCCGTTGGACAAAGCTAATATACATATAGTGGCGTTTGATGGCCATGTGAAGATAAGCCTGAAGTTTTTTGGACGGTTTTATCTTTCTCTCTGTTCAAGAGTGAGCCAGGGAAATGATAGTATGCGCTTTCTTCGACCCCCCAGCTTCGATCAGTGCGTCAGAATTCCAGATCGCTCGAGGAACTTCGCTATCGCATACCCCCACACTAAGGAACTCACCGTGGACGTAACTCCGGAGGAAGCTTGTTTTAATATGAGTGCTGCAGAACTACTGAATTAGTCGCTAAAGGAAATGCCACTACTTAAGGAACCAGTGACTTTATTTCACGCGTTCCAGGAGATACCCATCATCAGACAGTCTGAAAACAGAAATACAATCTACAGAAAACGTACAAAGGAATACAGAGGTACATGACAACAGTAAAAGCATTACTAAGTTCGTCTTATTGAGAGCTGACATAAATAACATGGTCATCTAGGTAATTAGAAGCTTAAAGACATGTTGAAATTGATAAGGCTCTCATGGCAGACAAATTCAAAAACTACATCATGCTATGTAGATTACAATTTACGCCACCACAGAACGGTGAGGCGTACATAGGTGGCGCTGCACAGCGACGAAACCAGAATAATAAACTTTAATATATTTGTAGAAAAATTGTTGGTATACAAAGCAAGAAAGCTAAACCACACACCGTAAAATGATTTATACAATGGTATAATATGTCGTCAAAAGACTTGGCCTATGAAATATAACACGCAAGGAGTACAACGTAATAATACAAAATAAAAATTATATTCAAATGATGCACTCACAAAAATATGAACCACACCACGTGAGATGTACAATAAACTACATTATATTGTGATATTAAGAAAATGTGATAAAGCAGGCGTGACATGCGACACGAATCTCACTCACAGTATCAGGCAATGGCACTAATACCAATGGAAGGTAATGAAATAAATCAACAAAAAGATGAAATACATAAAATAATGTAACAAAGCCCAAAGAATACAAAACAGTATGAGTGGAGAAGGGGGGGGGGGGCTAACAATGCTTTGGAAATGCTCAAGAGTCAACAGAAGAAAATAATGTAATACATAAACAAAAATTATTACATTTAATGGATGTCAAGGATTCAAACCCTCCACAAAAGACATAGAATGCAATATGTACGGAAAGCCCACTTCTGCAAAATGAAACACAGAAATTGTGAGACACACAGAATTAGAGCAATAACTCCCACCCTAACAGGACAGGGTGATGGAGATCGAACAAGCTAGAACGTTAAAATCAGTAATAAGTGAAACACGGTGAATGATGTAGAAAAAGTAATAATAACTCACTGATGAGTAAATAGAATACAAAATAGCCTTGAATGCCAAAGCTGTCAAGGACACAAACCCTCAAGAAAAGTAAAAATTAAAAAGTTTGCGCAGAAACAGTATCTCTGCCTAAAGTAACAGTACACAACTTAGGTAGAATGAAGGAAATTGGTGCACACAAAAATATTCCTGTAGTTATCGTAATTAGTAAAATACGACCCAACCGAAACGCGTAACAGCCAAACGCTTGGACGAACTCATGAGTGCAATAAGGTAGAAATAGTTGGAAATACATGAAATTACAGGTGTGGTGTTTCCTCAAACATTTTAAAGAACCGCGGGCGTCTTGAAGACAGCTGTTCATTCAACACTAAAGATAGGTCACGTGACCGGTGAATAAAAATTACTAATCCTTCTAAAGTATCTAACTCATGCACTTTTGGCTCGACATGAAGTACCTTAAGTTCTCTTCCTGTGGGAAGTGTGACGTGTCCTTCACATGCTAAATGTCACCCAAATGTGGAATTATTTTAATAAATACGTTCACGCAACATAGTTGCAAACTTTCCTCCAGTTTGACACACGTAGATTGATTCACAGGCACCACATTTAGTTCTGTAGAGAGCTGAGTAATTGTATGTATCAGGTTTATCGTCAACAGAATCCCATAACAAGAACAAACCTAACATTTCCCGCGTGCGAAGGCTGATCAGCACTTTCGCTTTCCTATATGCCCTTGCAATAGTCTCACAATGTGGTCCTGTGTAAGGTATAGACACGTAAAATTTGTAAGGCGCTGCGTCACATTTAAGATCTTCTATCAAGAACTTTTTTCTCGATAGCACGGAATGAATGAATCCGAATACTCACTGGCACAACCTACATGCATAATAATGGCGATCTCTTTATTCAAGCGTCCAGTGCTGAGCTCGATGGATGCAAAAGCCCCAATTTTTTTAACAGACAGTTAAGTTCTGCCAAATTTAACTAAGCTTTCGTTTTTTCTGACACGTGGTCCTTTAAGAACATTTACAAAATGACAATTAATTAAGAACTGCAGTGTTCCAGAAGATTCGATGCTAGCTCCCTTTGACACCACTAATCTACACACGAATATTCTAGTGAACTGAACTTTGAAAATCATTCGAAAGAATTTTTTTGAAAAATGAAAATTTAGGTGTGGGAGAAGCCTATGAACGTCTTGAACGTATTCGTCTCACCATTTCTTTCAATTTTGTTTTCTTGTTTTTTGTTTTCCGTGTTAAGATGTAACACCAAGGACGGCTAATAACGCCAAGATCACCACCAGGTTTCCACCGAAAATAATCAAAATCAAGTGCACATTAGTTCTCTATTAAGATCATCGCTAACAAATTGCGGTCTATTTCCTTCGCTAACTTTTTTCAAGCACCACTTCTGTCTTCAACTAGTACTATTTACCCTACAACTTTTAAGCTACAAACTGTTGCTCAGTGCAGGAAACCAACATCAATGGAGCGAAGTGGTCGATTCGTATTGTCCTTCCAATGTTGTGAAATATCAGAGTCAAATCTATTCAGCGACTATCTGTCGAGCATGTTCGTGAGCAAGTGTTCTATATCCTCCGTCCACAAGAGAAGACGTGTCTCTCATGAAAGGCCTCATCTGGTGACAAGCTCGCACAAAGGATCAGTGGTTGGTAACCTACGGAACGGCACTCCCTCTTGTAAAGCAATTTATTATATATGCTGCCCGCCTATATTCGTCTATTTGAGTTGTATGTGACAAGAATGTTTCAAATAAATACATTCACAACTTCAATGGAAGGCTGTGATTCGTTGATTTAGTGTCTAGTTGAATTTGGTGTCCTTTCAGGCGCGCAAGGCGGGTTGGATCAGGAGGATGACAGCCCTGGTGGGGACTGGACACGCTTAAATACTCAGCTCGTGAAGATAAGTAGTTAATTGTGTAGTAATTATAAATTAAGTCAATATGACACCATAGGGGAGTTAATTAGAGCCTTTAGCACATTATCTATGAGAGTTTCACTTGTTTCAACGTATTTCTCGAAAACAAAAATCCTAACGGTAGATTTCTGCGTTCTTTAGAAGTACGTTTTCATACAAATTTAAGTCTTTTACTTCAGTATTAAGTGAAGAATTTAGGTTGTTTTCATTACATATATATCTAGTGTTGCCGTATCTACTCGGGGAATTAGGGGTTTGAAGTTTTACCTTTTATTACTTTTCAAAACGCATTAAGCCCATATCGTGCATATGTGGTCTTATACCTGATTTTCGGATATACTGGTTTTGAGTTTTATCGTTATTTTCATTTAATTACGTAACTATATTAATAGTATGCACAAATGTTAGTGTTTCACATTACTTTAGTGACTCTTATGATCTGCGGTGAATGGGATATTACTGTTATTGTCTAGATAAAGTTTTGTAAAAAAGCTCTAAACAATTATGAGTGCCACGTGTTTGAGCTGCCGAAGGAAAGTTACTTCTTGAATTCTATGCAGCTGTTGTGACACATTTGGGGACTATTTTGGCACAGGAATCGGGATGTAAATGGATCCCTACAGTGGTATTCAGAGTATATTCAAGGGGTAGGAAAATAAGTGAATAGTATGGTAAGATTAACGGGCTTAAGGCTTAAATGTATAGTGCTAGAAAGGAACTGTTGAGGTTAATGGGGGAGAAGGGTGAAGGCAGGCAGCAAGGAACAGATGCCACAGAAAAAGAGCAAAATCTGACAGTTTCACCATTGGCATGAACAACATATTTCCTTTTCTACGTCAGTTACCTAATGAAGCGGCTCAAGTAGACGTAAGCGTATTTAATACTCAACAGAATTTCACCAGTCAACCGACAGCTTAAAGAAATTTAAAGAGTGGGAGGAAAGTTCCGTTGGTAGGTAGTAACTATGGAAAAAGTGTGGGTCACACATTGTAGGAACAATTAGGTGACAGGTACCACATGTCGGAAGTTTCTTCAAGACGAGTGCATGTCTTAGCCAAGTGATGGAGGATGTAGGACCATTGTTAAATGGTTACAAAGCAGGATCATGCTGTGATAGTGAGTGGAGCAAGAAACAGTACTGATAGGCATCAGGACTACAGAACCGAGTGTGAACTGAAAAAAATAGCACTTGTAGCAAATCATACAAATGCTGTATTGGCCCTCAGTACATGTAGTAAGATAGGCCTCAATCGAACGGCTCTATCAGGAGGGTCAATATGGCTTTGATCACCTACTTTGGACGAAAACTTTGTCAGGTATGGGTTTGGTTCCTGTTGATACTATTGGTAAGTGGGACTTCACAAGGTAGGGTATGCATCTCAATAGAGGAGAAAAGGATAGATTGGCTGAGGTGATAACAAATTCCTTTAAGGGGGGGGGGGCACTGAAACTCAACAATTCAACATTGAATGAAATCGAGCTTCATGAGAAACTCAGACAGGTTGGAATTAGATATGTTAAAATATCAGAAGATTCCCATAAAAATACAGTGCAATACCAAGGGATAAACTTCATGTTTGTTTAGATGATTTAGAAACTGAGGGTGGAATAGATGTACCATGCTTGTATGAACACCATACCGTCGCAGATAAGGAAAAGGTAAGTGTAGGTAGATGGAAGCTTTCTGCACATGTAAGTAGAGATGCTGTGGAGAGAAGGCGTTGCCATGTATGTTAAGATTTATCATAGCGTTAAAAATTTAGAAACTAAAAAACATTGTCTAGAGGAACATACAGAAGCATGTGCCTGTGAGCTTAAACTAAATAATAATACTTATATAATTGTAGCGGTGTACAGATCGCCAGCGAGAAATTTTAAGCTACTTCTGACAAACTTAGATACCTTGCTGTGCTATGTCAGACAAAAGAAAGCGAATTATTTTTTGTGGGGCTTTCAATGTATGGTCTCTGAAGGTGTGTGGTAGAAAGAATGACCTTGGTCCTTTCGATTTGACATCAGTTGTTGACTTTTCTAATATGGTAATACATGAAAGGAGCACAGTGACAGATAATGTTTTTATAGATCAAGATAAATTGAATCAAGTAAAAACTTTTCCTGCAAAGAATGGCCTTTTGGTAATGATGCATAGCTGATTACTCTATATAACATAGGTGCATACAGTAAATCAAAACTGTCCTCCAAAACAGTGTTCCAATTAACGATCTAACAACTGTATATTTTAGGGAAAGCCTGCAACAGTTACACTAGGATGAGGTTCACAGGAATAGTGATTATAATCTAAAATACAACCTTTTCACTATACCTTTGTGAGTATATCCGAAAACAGTTTCCCTGAGAAGGCGGTGAAAATTGTAGGAAACCATCTAAGAAGCCATGGCATACTAAAGGGATAAAAATATCTTGTAAACAGAAAAGGGAAATGTATCTTATAGCAGGAAGTACTAATAATTAAGAAGTAGTCAAACTTCATTAAAACTACTTCACTGTAATAAGAAATGCTACCAAAAAGTCGAGAAGTGTGTGCATTATGTCTGAGATTAGAACCTCTGATAATAAAACAGTTTGAAATATTGTTAAAACCGAGAGCACAGGAAGACTGTATTTCTATCAAACTCAAATAAATTTGTTAGAAAAGGGTCAAAGTAGACAATATTTTTAATAATCTTTTTAGCTGTTAAATAGAAAATGTAAGGGTGTATGCAGTAGAGGCAAAGCCTATGTGATTTAACAAACCTGAAACTCAACCCCCCTCACCTACTGAAATTAGAAAAATAGTAAATTCACTCAGAAATGAAGTCTCGCATTAAACTGGTGGCATTTCCCAAACAGTAATAAAAGCTTGTTCCGATCAGATAATTAGAATTCTCAGCCACATATGTAGTACCTCACTGAAACAAGACATTTTTCTGAAGAGACTGAAATGTCTTATTGTTAAACAATTATATAAAAAGGGAGACAGGTCTGACACTACTAATTACCACCCATTCTCACTTATGACTGCTTTATCAAGACAGTAGCTTCATATTTTTGTAAAAACGAAGTACTAACGAAACGTCAGTTTGGTTTCCAAAAAGGCTTTTCAACAGAAAATGATAAGCTTAAGAATTCTTGTATGAGTGGGATAGTGGTTTAATTCATATTTAGCTGGGAGAATGCATAAGTTTGAAATGTGATAGCAGAGACTGTCTGCAAAAGTCAGCAGATTCCTCTAACTGAGGAGGTATCAAGAATGGTGTCCCACAGGGTTCATCTTTAGATACCTTATTGTTCTTAATACATATTAATGACTTTCCACTGTGTGTTCACGAAGATGCAAAGCTAGTTACTTTTGCTGATGATACAAGTATAGTAATCACACCCAACAAACAAGAATTAACTAAGGAAGTTGTTGCTGTTGTTGTTGTAGTCTTTAGTCCTGAGACTGGTTTGATGCAGCTCTCCATGCTACTCTATCTTGTGCAAGCTTCTTCATCTCCCAGTACCTACTGCAACCTACATCCTTCTGAATCTGCTTGGTGTATAAATCTCTTGCTCTCCCTCTACGATTTTTACCCTCCACGCTGCCCTCCAATAATAAATTGGTGATCGATCGATGTCTCATAACATGTCCTACCAACCGATCCCTTCTTCTAGTCAAGTTGTGCCACAAACTCCTCTTCTCCCCAATTCTGTTCAATACGTCCTCATTAGTTATGTGATCTACCCGTGTAATCTTCAGCATTCTTCTGTAGCACCACATTTCGAAAGCTTCTATTCTCTTCTTGTCTAAACTATTTATCGTCTATGTTTCACTTCCATACATGGCTACACTCCATACAAATACTTTCAGAAATGACTTCCTGACATTTAAATCTATACTCGAAGTTAACAAATTTTTGTTCCTCAGAGACGCATTCCTTGCCATTGCCTGTCTACATTTTATATCCTCTCTACTTCGACCATCATCACTTATTTTGCTCTCCAAATAGCAAAACTCCTATACTACTTTATGTGTCTCGTTTCTTAATCTAATTCCCTCAGCATCAACCGTCTTAATTTGACTGCATTCCATTATCCTCGTTTTGCTTTTGTTGATGTTCATCTTATACCCTCCTTTCAAGACACTGTCCATTCCGTTCAAATGCTCTTCCAAGTCGTTTGCTGTCTCTGACAGTATTACAATGTCATTGGCGAAACTCAAAGTTTTTATTTCTTCTCCATGGATTTTAATACCTACTTTGAACTTTTATTTTGTTTCCTTTACTGCTTGCTCAATATACAGATTGAATATCATCGGGGATAGGCTACAACCCTGTCTCACTCCCTTCCCAACCACCGCTTCCCTTTCATTCCCATCGACTCTTATAACTGCCATCTGCTTTCTGTTCAAATTGTAAATATCCTTTCACTCCCTGTATTTTACCCCTGCCACCTTCAGAATTTGAAAGAGAGTATTCCAATCAACATTGTCAAAAGCTTTATCTAAGTCTACAAATGCTAGAAACGTAGGTTCGCCTTTCCTTAATCTTTCTTCTAAGATAAGTCGTAGGGTCAGTATTGCCTCACGGGATCCAACATTTCTACGGAATCCAAACTGATCTTCCCCGAGGTCGGATTCTATCAGTTTTTCCATTCGTCTGTTCGCGTTAGTATTTTGCAGCTGTGACTTATTAAACTGATAGTTTGGTAATTGTTGTAAATAATATATTTCAGAATATTTTTATGTGGTTGTCAGCAAATGTACTGTCACTAAATTTTGAGAAAACACAGTACAAATAGTTCTGTACATTAAATGGCATAACGGTATTGATACATATCGTATTTGAACCGATGTATATATTACTGAGACAGAAAATTAGCAATTTCTGTGTGTGTACATTGATGAGAAATTGTACTGGAAGAAGCAGTGACTATTAGCTGGGACGTTTGAGTTCAGATACTTATGCTAGTAGGGTTCTTACAAATTTTTGTGATGAACAGACCAGTAAATTAGGCTATTATACCATTTTCATTCACTACTTTCATAGTGCATCATAATTTTGGGTACGTCATCACTAAATGTAAGAGTATCAGAATAAGAATTCGATCCGACCCGAGATTACATTGCAGACATATGTTTCTGGTACCAGAGATTTTCACAGAACCTTCACAACACATATAATCACTCTGAAATTTTTTATTAATAACCCATCCAAATTCAAAAATAATAGCGAGGCGCATAGTTACAACACTAGAAAAAAGATTATCGCTATTCGGGGTTAAATCTGACTTCAACACAGAAAGGAGTGAATTATTGTACCAAAAAAGTGGTTAGTCATTTACCAAATAGCATTAAAAGTTTTAAAGAGAGCCAACAAGCATTTAAAAAAATGCTACAAGAATTTCTGATTGACAACTATTTCTAATCAATAGGTCAATTTTTTATATGAAGTAGAATTTTAGAAAGAAAAAAGCTGAATTATATCGTATAAAGGAACCTTAAACAGACACGTTCCACATCATTACAAAACGATGTATTTATTATCTGTGGAACAAGTATTAATATAATGTAATGCAATGTAACTGAACATCCCTGGTCTCGTCCACACCCCAGTCCTGTCATCAGTCTTGTGGCAGCTGTTAGTGTTCTCCCTCAGTGTAAAATCGCCCCAAGTCATGTACAAAGAGCTATCATTGCTCTACTAATCTTTCTCTGCAATGTACCTGTCCACCAATACTAAACCTTTTATTGGTATTAGAGAGATTTGGATGAATGGGGTGAGGGGTACACTACTATTAAGTGTTGTAGTTAGTCTGTTCTAGTTAATTACTCCAGACGTTTCGCAGTGATGTCAATACACACTCATAAATGCCAACATTCCCCCCCCCCCACACACACACACACAGACACACACTGGAATTAATTTACTCTTGATCGTAGAGGGAATTTAGATATATTACATATTTTTAAATTTTATTTTAATTCAATATAATAACGAATCTGTATAAATTTTGAACTTGTAATTTATGAGCTTCAGTGGTGATTGCTGTATTACTTACACAGAGGACTTAGTTTCTATCCTCTGTCGGGTTAAGGATTTTTATTTTTCACTTTCCATTTCTTTCACCTCTGGCAATGTTCGTTAACTTGAGAAAGACCGAGATGCGCCGTGGTTTGAAATCTGCACAGAATTGTATGTCCCCTACAACTGGCTGGATAAGTTACTTTGAAGTTCGGAGGAAAGCAATGAAATACAACCTCCTCTACCACAATGCCTAGTAAGACATTGTGGATGTCGAAATCTATGTTCGTGTTGATGACAGTTTTACGTGTATTGTTCTCATATTTTTATAACTAGATGATTTCAAACCATAGATAGATCCGATTGCTATTCTTGACTGCTGTGATACTGCAAAAAATAAATAACAGGGGAGAGGCGTATGAGTAATTGTTGGTCCTGTTGGTCTAAAGGTAAAACACGAGTCTCTAAACCTAAGAGCCACGGAATCGAATACCGTTCGGACCACCTAGCAATGGTTTGTCAATGATATGGAGATGCGCGAGGAAAGACACGTTGTTCGATTTCCAAGTTAAACGGTATGTCCCCTTTCCCCAGCTGGATATCTAGGATAGATTACGGTCATGCAAGTCGCTGAAGCCGGGTACAAATAAAAGATTTCCACCAGATCTTTAAGTGGCAAGAATTTTTTATTAGGTGAACTATTATCTGGAAGCAAGTAAATTTGTTTCTTTAGAGCGATATAAAATATAAAACACGTAGATTATTGTATCTAAATGAATACATTCGTTATTGTTGCTAGCGAGAAACTTTCGGGTAGTGAGGATGTAGGTGAAATATTTTCTTTCTTTTTCCGCATTACCACAATTATTTGCGAAGTAGGAGCTCACGTCTTCACAGAAACTGTTTTTTAATAGGCTGTGACATTTATACCAGCGAGAGAAACGGGGCCATTGAGAAATCATTCCTACCGCGTTATCTACTACACTACAGTGGGACTACAAGATTCTCTGGGCATAAAGTTCAGTTGACACATGCAACGGAAGTGACGCCACAACACGTGGCGTGCCAGCGTGAATTGCAGAGACGATGACTCGTTGGTAAATTCTACGTAGAAAGATAATTTCATCCTTTCAGTTACCGTACAGTATTAGTTTTACGTCATGATTCTTAGTACATTATTACACAACATGAAACATTCTCATCTACATGCAGTGTTATGATTGCCTGACATCGTCAATGAAGCAGGTCACGATCTTCTTTATTTGAGAGTCTTGTATCCATTTAGAACACTTAGTTGCCTAGATCGCAAGTTTTATTATGTAGATCCCCAGATTCAACAGTTCAGGGGCCATCTTCAGATCTGTAATTGTTTACAACGAAATACAAGTCACTGCATCTTATCCGAACTAAAAATGTAATACAAATAAGTGGAGTATATAACTTGTTCGATAACATCTATGCTGTTAAGTAACCAATCGCATGTTTGTGTAAAAAACGTAAAAAAAATATAAGAACTCCCATATAGGCTACATATTCTAATTATTTGTATTACATTTTTGGTTTGGACATTTACACGTCTGAAGAAGGCCATTGAACTGGCTGAATCTTGTTATCTATTTAACAAAGAGTTCTTCTTATGAGGCAGATTCAACTGAACAAGTCCATTTTGAAGAAATGAAAACACCCGTGGGACAGTTGCGTCATCCACAGTCTTTTATTGGATACACGACCGGTTTCGAAACAGTTAAGGTTCCATCTTCGGGTGTAAAAAACAAAATCACTTAATTATCTGAGGTCATCCTCACCTCAATCTTGTTACACAACCAAAGATTCCGTGTAAAAAAAAAAAGAAAGGGACTCAAATTCCCTAATAGCCGTTCCTTCGTCGTGCGCCACCGGTAACACTATTACATAGTTTTCCCGTTTGTGTTCCCTGTCGCCTACCACGGGGGAACGGTCTACGTAACTAAGCTTGCTGTCTAAACAATAAACTGTTCCAAAAGAATACTAGACGCTATTTCATACAATGGCTGTGTTCTGGCTGCGTTGCTGGTAGGACCCTAGGCATCAAATTACGTAGTTGACCTTATATTCAATTGGCTGTTTCAGTGATAGCTTGTTGCTAGCTGCTGACAAGCAACGATCAATTTTAGAGAGCGAGAAACCGATTATATGAAGGAAAAGTGGCTGCCAATAGATAACATTCATTATGTCAAGAAAACACTTTATTAAAATACACATCCAGTTAAATACTAGAACTGAAACAAGTGACGTCTTGTAACAGAAAATATCCGGGCCGTGCCGGTCGCCTCTACCGGCATCGCCGGTTTTCCGTTTTGCGCGGGACTGGGGCTGTTCTCCGGCCTGGAGATAAAGGGCGGGATTGTCCTAATCCGGCTAAAATGAGGTGGTCTGAGCCAACGGCTGTTTTCAAAGGCGAGTGCTTTCCACAGGACGGTGATGATTCCTAATTGCCTTTGAGAGGTACCACTGAAAGTGTGGATTGGTAGCAGCAACTTCTTGCGGCAGTAATACGAGCGTTAACTGAAAACGGTGTACGGAAGTACCTTCGTTCCTCTCTGGACGCTGATAAACCCCAGAGCCTGTATGCTAAAATACTTTCTGGCGCAGATGGGAGCTGACGAAGTCGAGGAGTCACCCGGCAACTCTCGAGAGGGCAGGATACAAGTTTTGAGCCCTCTGGGACGCAGATAGTGTGGCAGTGCACTTCGGACATCGGTAAGCAGGATTCAGTGACGCTGTCCTTTCTACGTGGAAAGTAACGTGTTCGACAGCGCGTTTCCATGTGCAGGTGTTAAATGAACTGCACTATTTCCACGGGGTATGTTTACTGTATAGCGAACGCACAAAGACTGTGGAGCTAGTATCCAGCTCGTGATGTTGTCTAACGAACGAAGTGGACTTGGCGAGGGCTATTAGAATGTAATAAATTCCGCTTTCTGCCAATGGAAGTCTGAAGTGCGAGCTCTTGTGTACTTCTTTATACTCTTAACATTACGCTGTGACGCACTGTAGTATACAGAAGAGGTGACAGAAACAGTTTGGTGACCGTACTGTGAGGTTTGTTCTCCATTACATCAGTTGGATTTGGAAGTTTTTTAAAGTAGTTAGATGGTTACAGGACATTAGTTATTGGGGTGGGATAAATGAAGAGGGAGACGGTGTGGATGTAGATGTAGAAATGAATAATATGAGCTTCCCTACAGGTGAAAATGATCCTGGGAAATCTCATTTACCTTGAGAGTATAAAGAATGTTTTTGGAGGACTGCCGGCCGCGGTGGTCTAGCGGTTCTAGGCGCTCAGTCCGGAACCGCGCGACTCCTACGGTCGCAGGTTCGAATCCTGCCTCGGGCATGGATGTGTGTGATGTCCTTTGGTTAGTTAGGTTTAAGTAGTTCTAAGTTCTAGGGGACTGATGACCACAGATGTTAAGTCCCATAGTGCTCAGAGCCATTTGAACCATTTTTTTTTTTTTTTTTTTTTTTTTTTTTTGAGGACTGTTAGGTTTTAGGGGGAATGACAGGAACACTCGTTGGAAGCAAAAATGTCCAGGAAATGTGGACTCTAAAATGTATGCCTCAAGATCTATGTGCACTTCTTCATATTCGATACTGTGAAACAAATCTCTTGCACTGCAGGCTCTTTCATTTCTCTATTTTGAGGGGAGGTTCTATGGACTAAAACAAGAAGAAAGTTTCCGGTAAATACACAGTCTAATACGCATACTATTGAAGTTATGCGCACTTGTTTAGTAGGAGAGACGTGTTTCACAGTAGCGAAGATGAACAAATACTCATAGCTCTTCAAGTATGAATTTTAGAGTCCACTATTGCTCAGGAGACATTTTTGACTCGAATGATCGTTCCTGTCGTATCCCTTAACATTGACCATTTCTCTGTCTACACATTGTTGTATGTAGCCATGTGCGATTCTGGTGTGGTACCACACGGACATTTGGCTGTACCGCAACACGTTAGGCCTGCCGGCAATTGCCATAGTGTAACTCAACCACCAGTAAAAAATAAAAATACCGCAGCTCGTGGTCTTGCGACAGCGTTCTAGCTTCCCTCGCACGGGGTCCCTGGTTAGATTACTGGCGGGGTCAGGGATTTTCCCTGCCTTGTGTTATCTTGATCATGATTATTCATCCCCGTTACGGTCGGAGGACGGCAATGGCAAACCACCTCTGCTAGGACATTGCCTAGTCGGCGGTGCTGGTCTCCAGCGTCGTCCCCTACGCTCCTCCGAGTATGGGACCTCAACATCATCTTCATTATTCGACTGCGATATTATTGCACTTGGCCTCCCCTGGCCAGTATCGGAAACGAGCGGGACGTTACGGTAGTCAAGTACAGCAGTGAAGAAAGAAAACGCATTGCATCCTGAATAAGTTTAAGATAGTTGTGGTTCAAATGGCTCTAAGCATTATGGGACGTAACATCTGAGGTCATCACTCCCCTAGACTTAGAACCTTCTGGCTACGCTCCACGGGCCGCTACGGCGTCACCGGGCGGTCGCCGCTCATACGCTGACCACGGTCTCGTTGGGCGACGCCAGCCTTCGTTCTCCGACTCGCTCGGCTGTCAACAGATGCTGCCAGTGCTTGCCACTGACCACTACATCGTGGCACTACACATGTACGAACGCTGTTAGAAGTACTCTATTTCCCTCATACTTCAGAGATTGATTGATTAGTAGACTGAGGGAGTTACAAGACTAAACGGCCAGATCATCAGTTCTTATCCGACAGAGGCTCTCAGACAACTTCCTATTGGTAGACACAGCGTTCATCTAATTTCTCGTTGTCAGGAAATGACTCTTATTTTCTTGTACTCTAGCGCTGACTCTTACTTTTTGATTATTCTTGTTCCATGTTTGGAGACAAGTTAAAGCACTCTCCATCATTACCAGTCACAATCAATAAGTTTGTTGATCCCACTGCGGTCACAGATATAAGGAGAGCCTAGGAATTATCCATATTCGCGAACAAATGTTTCAGAAGGATTCCACGGAGCGTGATTTGACTCCCACCCACATAAGAGTTCGTCGACTTTTGACGCTACCACTAGCCAGAATTCATTAGGCGCTACGGGACGCCATGGGCAGCACGAGAAGGAGCGTTTCAAAGATCGATCGATCTGAGTGGGATGTTGATTTTACGTTACGTGTTTCATGTCCATCTCTTGATGAAGCTGCTTGTTTGCCTTACAAATATTGTTCGAGACTCCAGCTGTCGACTCGAAGAAAACCTTGATACCGATGCTGACCGCTCCATAGTCGATCACCGGGATGAGGACTCTGGCATGGCCTCGTGGTTCAGTGCGACTTCAGGTCAGCGATGAACGGTATCGGACACTAATAACTAATCATGTACTGTGTACACTGCTTCCTTTAATTGTTTATTCTCTCCCTGTACGTTACGCTCTTGTACACAAGTTTTCCTACATATTGTGCCATCGGTCAGGATTAATGTGTTATTCCGTGCCAACGATTGAAACTGATACTGCTCGTTCCGTCTTCCCACTTACCTCCAGTTTATCGGCGACTCTCTTCCACTCTCACTGTCCACCAGATTGTCTAAAGATAGCGCTCGGTTGTTTCCGTCGATTCGCATGCACCAAATGTGTATACATACATACCGTACAAAGATTATGGGCTATGTCGAAGACTGGAATTTGACTGTACATCTTGACATCTGTCACATCTGCTCACAATAAATACTGTTGTAGATCGTCAGGGAATTCAACAGACTGATTTTCGCTGCATTAAGTCATGAAATATAGCTACAGGTATAGTTTGTCTACAATAATTTTATACAAATGAAAATATTTGGCTCTAGAGATCTATACAAATCTCAAACATCTATTTTGTACACTGCTGAAAAAAAAAATAGTACACCTGGGAAGGCAATGTTGATTTTGTTCCGATGACGGCATGTGTCACCTGGGGAATAGTAGGTGTACTGGTAATGGTTTCAACGTTGTCCATAGACAGATAGCGTAGTGTCGCAGATATCTCTCTCTACCCTTTAATAGGGCTTAGTGTAGTGCAAAAGCGTGGGGCAAGCAAACAAAGATGCCTCCGAGACGAGCTCGTGCTTCCTACATCCAACTGAGCGAATTAGAGAGGCGACTGGTGGTACGGTCTTTTCGGAGAATTGCCATAAAAGTAGGACTTAATGCGTCAATTGTGCCGATGCTGGTATCATCAGTGGTCACGTGAACATTCTGAGACTCCTAGACGATGTTCTGGAGTCCAGGCAGCACAGACGTCCACCAGGATCGTCGTGTTGTAAGTGCAGCAGTGGCAGATCGTACAGCTTCCGCAGTACATCTTTGGTTTTTCTGGAGGAGACGCTAACCAGTGCTCGGTACGTGCAGAATGTTGTTAAACCCTTTGTTTTTCCGTTCTTCCAAAATGAAAGGAGCCCAGAAGTGTCAACAGGAACTGCTGTGAACGGTTTGTTAGCAGTGGGACTAGGAGCATGCACATATCTAGCCCTTCTTACAATCAAGCCACCAAACCATCGACCTACATGGCCCACTGGTAGAAACCGCTTGGTGGCAGCGTAGTGAGTAATTATGCTGTTCACTTCCTAATCCATCGGTCGCAATATTATTAGATGGTTTCTGGACGCTGATCTTAAGGGTGGAATACATGACTAATTTAACCCCCACTACAGATAAAAATGAGACTTGAGGGTATACAGAGTGTCGCTGGAGGAACGGTCAGAGGATCACCTGGACGATAGAATGGAGCCCGTTGGTGTTCAGCGATGAATGCAGATTCTGTCTGCACACAGGTGTTGGTCGTTTGTGCGAAGGACATATAACTGATGAGACTTGTCTCGTAGAGTGTATTCGTCCTAGACACACTGGCCTTATGGCCAGAGGTGCTTATGGTCTGAGGTGCTATAAGCTACAACTCTCGGTCATCTTTTGTGTTTCTAGAGGGGACGCTACTCAGAGATCGATACGTGCAGAATGTTGTTAAACCCGTTATACACCCCTGGAAATTGAAATAAGAACACCGTGAATTCATTGTCCCAGGAAGGGGAAACTTTATTGACACATTCCTGGGGTCAGATACATCACATGATCACACTGACAGAATCACAGGCACATAGACACAGGCAACAGAGCATGCACAATGTCGGCACTAGTACAGTGTATATCCACCTTTCGCAGCAATGCAGGCTGCTATTCTCCCATGGACACGATCGTAGAGATGCTGGATGTAGTCCTGTGGAACGGCTTGCCATGCCATTTCCACCGGGCGCCTCAGTTGGACCAGCGTTCGTGCTGGACGTGCAGACCGCGTGAGATGACGCTTCATCCAGTCCCAAACATGCTCAAAGGGGGACAGATCCGGAGATCTTGCTGGCCAGGGTAGTTGACTTACACCTTCTAGAGCACGTTGGGTGGCACGGTATACATGCGGACGTGCATTGTCCTGTTGGAACAGCAAGTTCCCTTGCCGGTCTAGGAATGGTAGAACGATGGGTTCGATGACGGTTTGGATGTACCGTGCACTATTCAGTGTCCCCTCGACGATCACCAGTGGTGTACGGCCAGTGTAGGAGATCGCTCCCCACACCATGATGCCGGGTGTTGGCCCTGTGTGCCTCGGTCGTATGCAGTCCTGATTGTGGTGCTCACCTGCACGGCGCCAAACACGCATACGACCATCATTGGCACCAAGGCAGAAGCGACTCTCATCGCTGAAGACCACACGTCTCCATTCGTCCCTCCATTCACGCCTGTCGCGACACCACTGGAGGCGGGCTGCACGATGTTGGGGCGTGAGTGGAAGACGGCCTAACGGTGTGCGGGACCGTAGCCCAGCTTCATGGAGACGGTTGCGAATGATCCTCGCCGATACCCCAGGAGCAACAGTGTCCCTAATTTGCTGGGAAGTGGCGGTGCGGTCCCCTACGGCACTGCGTAGGATCCTACGGTCTTGGCGTGCATCCGTGCGTCGCTGCGGTCCGGTCCCAGGTCGACGGGCACGTGCACCTTCCGCCGACCACTGGCGACAACATCGATGTACTGCGGAGACCTCACGCCCCACGTGTTGAGCAATTCGGCGGTACTCCACCCGACCTCCCGCATGCCCACTATACGCCCTCGCTCAAAGTCCGTCAACTGCACATACTGTTCACGTCCACGCTGTCGCGGCATGCTACCAGTGTTAAAGACTGCGATGGAGCTCCGTATGCCACGGCAAACTGGCTGACACTGACGGCGGCGGTGCACAAATGCTGCGCAGCTAGCGCCATTCGACGGCCAACACCGCGGTTCCTGGTGTGTCCGCTGTGCCGTGCGTGTGATCATTGCTTGTACAGCCCTCTCGCAGTGTCCGGAGCAAGTATGGTGGGTCTGACACACCTGTGTCAATGTGTTCTTTTTTTCCATTTCCAGGAGTGTATTTGGCCGTTCTAGTAACAGAAAAAAGTGATGTTATCGAACAGGATAATGGTGACTCACACACTGTCCACGAAACTGCACGTGCTGTGACAGAAGTGCGGAAAGGTCCCTGGCTAGCCTGAGTTCCGAACTTCCCTCCAATCGAGCGAGTCTGGAATGTAATGGGATTAAGAGTGAGTCGTGGAACTCATCAACCAACAACTCCTTCAGAACAATGTGAACAGATATAGCAGGCGTGAGATAACGTATTCCAGAGCAGTATTTGCCATCTCTACCATCGACTGGGTGTCAAAGTCAGCGTCTGCATTGCCGCCTGTGGCGGCAACACCACGTATTAACATCGGTGTTGCAGCATGGCAATCATTTTCATGTACTCCATGTGCACTGTTGGAGAAATAAATCTTGGGTGAATCGGAAACTTGTAAAAGTGTGTACAATTTTTCCGGCAGTGTATCTGTGCAGACTCAAGCAACAAATGAAAATTTGTACGGATGGTGGGATGCGAACCTGGGTCTCCTGCTCACTAAACAGGTGTGCCAAGCAACAAACCACACTGCCACTGTGGCATAGCTCAACTGCAAGGACTGCCCTTGAAAGCGACTCTGGAATCATATGGTTACAATTGGTTAAGGCATCCAAGCGGGCTTTCAGGCAGAATACCCCGTTTCATTCGATTTTGAGGTTCTATTTCAATGCAGTTGGGGAGCCTCTGCACTGCTGGAAATACCAAGTGGAATAGGACGTAAATTGGGGATTCCGATTTGAGTTTAGCGGATGTTTAGGGAGAATACCAACTGGACTGAAGCGTGAATGGGAAATTGGATTGGGAAGGAAGGTTTGCTAGGGTAGTCCGCTCCGTTTTTCTGTGCCAGGGTAGTGCATTGTACATCGACCTGTGAGCAGGAGACATGATTTCCAATCCCAGGTTTGGTACAAATTTTCTTCCGTCGCTCCAGTCTGCGCATATAGATCAATAATTTCATAGTTTTACTGCCGATAGCAGGCGTTCTGATACGCGCTCTCGTTAGAAACTGCAGCGTGTGGACGAGGAACGTAGGAAGTATTTGTGACTGTCCACGAATCTAGAAAGTTTTGAGATAGAAAGGAATCAAAGGAATGGACTATACTAACCGCGATTAACGGCAATCTGTCTGTACCATTGGGCCTTCCGAGTCTTGTTCGGACAGAGTTTCTTTTCAGTTCATCTTAAAGCTAACATTGCTTTCAAGTCAGACGTAAACATAACCATTGCAAGCACAGTTGCCTGTTAGTAAGTAGGCCAGAAAAACAAATCGATTTCATTGTTGACTTTACGCCGTTGGGATTCACACACTTGGGAGATAAATTCAGTCAAACGCCAATTTTACGTTCTGTAAGTGCAAAAACACCGGGTTTTAATACTCAAGGACTATATCTACAGACTGTTAACAGTGACTGTTTACAACAACAGTTTGAACGATAAGTTGAGACGACTGATTTGATATACCGCTCTTGGTGCTCTATGAGCAGGGAAACAAAGCCCAGTTGTTTGCCTGGTTAGCTGTAGCCTCAGCATAGCTGAGAGCCAGCCGCATGGGGTCGGGTCCCAGATTTTCTCCGGTGGGGGACTGGATGTTGGGTTGTCCTCATCATCATTTCATCATTACGGACGGGCAGGTGGCCTAAATGGTGTGACATTAAATGACTTGCTACTAGCAGCGAGCCGCCACACGGCAAACACACAGGCCGCAAGTTGGCCCACAGAAGGCACCCAAGCTAAAGCGCATGCACAATATGTCGGTTAATATAGTCCTTTGAGTATTAAAACCCGGTGTTTTTGCACTTACATAACGTAAAATTGGCGTTTGACTGAATTTATCTCCCAACTGTGTGAATCCCAACGGCGTAAAGTCAACAATGAAATCGATTTGTTTTTCTGGCCTGCTTACTAACAGGCAACTGTGCTTGCAATGGTTAAGTTTAGGTCTGACTTGAAAGCAATGTTAGCTTTAGGATGAACTGAAAAGTAACTCTGTCCGAACAAGACTCGAAAGGCCCAATGGTACAGACAGATGGCCGTTTATTCTCAGCCGATACGCGTCTTTGGCCGCTAATACGGAGGGGCATGATTTCAGCACACAGCTCTCCCGGCTGTTCAAATGGTTCAAATGGCTCTGAGCACTATGGGACTTAACTTCTGAGGTCATCAGTCCCCTAGAACTTAGAACTACTTGAACCTAACTAACCTAAGGACATCACACACATCCATGCCCGAGGCAGGATTCGAACCTGCAACCGTAGTGGTCGCTCGGTTCCAGACTGAAACGACTAGAACCTCTCGGCCACTCCGTCCGGCTCTCCCGGCTGTTGTCAGTTTTCTTGATCAGAGCCCCTACTCCTCAGGAAAGGGGTCCCTTAGTTGGCCTCACAAGGGTTGAGTGCACCCCATTTCCCAACTGCACTAAGCAGACTCAGACCCACCAAGTGCTAGGAAAGCCGGGCCGCACATTTCACCGATCTGACGGACGCCGATGTTACTACTCTGGCAAGCCCGTTTTCAGTTTATGGACAACTTCTTCTAAAGTCTTTTCCTTTCGTTACCCTCAAGGGAAAGGTTAACTTAATAAAGGTAAAAGAAGCCTCTCTCATAAGGGAGAGGGAGGTTACTAAACATCTCGCGTGGTGCTCATGAGCTGTAGCTCATGCGATGTTTGTATGCCAATTTGAGGTTGTTTCCCAGCCAGATACGCCACAAGTATTGTAATATTTCTGGCGCTACAGCCATAACATTCAGCTACAAGTCGCTGTTCTTAGAGCAGTTGAGAAGGCAACAGTGGAAAGATGACGTTATGTGATGTGAGGTACCGATGACAGATGGTTTATTCAGTATGGGTATCGTGAAAAAGGCGGCCTAAATTGTAGTCCTCCTCCGTGATTGGCTGCTGCGTTCGGAAGTAGTGCGCCAAAATGATAAGAAGTTGCAGGCTATCCTTCCATTACTTAAAAAGTGGTAATTACCAGCACCGTAGTAAATAGTTGCTAAAGGTAAAGGCAGACGAAGCCCTTCGGACACCTTCGAATCGCGTCTAACCTGGATGGCGTGCGAAGTGTTTCGCCTGTAAAATTAGAACAAGTTCGGCTGTGTCGTAAGACAGATATTTTGTCGTCCTTGGTCGTTATCAGTTAAGAACTTAACCTTTTTTTATTTGGCCATGTAATTACGTAAAAATGAAGTTAATTGTTTGTATTATTTTCTATGAAAGTGTGAAGAATGGTTATTTCTGATTCATAAAGTAGAATACAAATGTGTTGTTTCTCATATTCAGCTAATAAAAAGCGAGTGGCATTCCGTATAAACAAACTAATTGTGGGTTTAATTACTTATACAGTGTCAGTTCCTCGTTAAGAGTTTACTACAGCCTCAAGACATTGGATTTACGACCTGCGTGCTGTTCTCTGCACAAGGGACAACAACTACAGAAGCCTGCAGGTTGGTGAACGTTAATTAGAAATTATGCATTCCACTCAGGAGGTGGAAACAAATAAGAATATCGCGTGTAATGCTATCTTAGTACAAATGAGGTCGGTGACACTTCGTCTATGGTAAGAAGGAGGAGGTATGAAAGACAGAAATTTTCGAGGGAAGGGGTTTATCGAGCACACGTCAATCTATCTCTCTCTCTCTCTTCAACTTGGCGTGGTGTCTCATATCAAACTGTTCGCCTCGCCTTCCCTACACCTTGTGGTGCGCTATAAAAGATTACCGTTTTCACCCTGTGTATATCGAATAGGTAACTTAATGATGTGGGTGTAGTGGGCTGTTATGTTTTGTGTTCTTTTATAATGAGAGAAAGGAGTGAGCCATAGGCTACCATAATGATTAGCATCAAGGGTGCCACCGGTCTCAGCGTGCCCATCCCGTGTAAGGGCCACCATTAACAGTGTCACGTGCACTTACCACTTGCGCTTATTTCATGAGACACCACTGGAAAGTTTGGACTTTAACCAGTGACATTGACACAAGGTGTGATGATGAGAAACTGTATGACAGTGCACCAACTTTCCTCGCCTAATAATCCAAACAGTAGCGTGAAAGTACTAGAAGCGACTACTTCCGAGTACAGCAATATCTTACGTGTGTGCGTTCATAAACCAGTTCATAGGAGTTGGGTGACTCCTTCAGACTGAGTCTCAAGTTGCTTTCATTTAATCAATCTTTAACGTATATGTCATTTGGTGAAAACACAAAGAAAATTAAAGGTCTTTGAAATGCAGTCGCCAGGTGTCAGCCGAACGGTGCTAATCGGTTACTGAGAAGAGCTATTGGCGTCACAAAGGTAAAATGACTTTAACTTGTCGTAGGGTGGCAAAAAGCGGCGTCGCCCGAGTGATTCCATTGGAATGATGGACAGGGTGAGCATCAGTCAGCGAATGCTTGCTGATGACGCTGTACCACGCGAGAAAGTATCGTCGTTGACTGTTTGTATAAGGGTACAGGATGAGCTACACATAATTTCTGTTTGGTGTAATGAATGGCAGCTTGATCTATACGAATAACAATGTAAGCTAATGCAGATGAGTAGGAGGAAGAATCCTGTAATGTTCCAAAACAGTGTTAGCGCTGTTGTGCATGGCACAGTGACGTCGATTAAATATCTATGTGAAACGCTGCAAAGCGATGTGGAAAGGAAGGAGCAGTTGAGGAGGGTAATATAGAAGGCTAATGATCGACTTCATTTTATTGGGAGAATGTTAGGAAGTTCAGAACATCTATAAAGGAGAACACTTGTGCAACCCATTCTTGAGTGTTGCTCTTATATTTTGGATCCACATCAGGAATGATTAAAGGAAGATATCAAGCAGTTCAGAAGCGTCCTTCTAGATATCTTACGGCTGGTCCCAGCGGAGGTTCGAGTCCTTCCTCGGGCTTGGGTCTGTGTGTTTGTCCTGAGGATAATATAGGTTAAATAGTGTGTAAGCTTAGGGACTGATGACCTTATCAGTTAAGTCCCATAAGATTTCAACCACATTTGAAAATTTTTTAGATTTCTTACCGACAGTTTCGATCAGTACGCTTGTATTACGGAGTTGTTTTGAGTACTCCAACGGGAATCCGTAGAGGGAAGGCGACTTTCTTTTCGCGAAGCACTATTGAGATAATTTAGAAAATCGGAATTTGTAGCTGACTGCAGAATGATTCTGCTGCAGCCAATATACATTTCGCGTGACGTAAGAGAAGTCGGATTTCGTACGGCGGCATAGAGGCAGTAGTTTATCTCTTGCTACGTTTACGAGTGGGACAGGACAGAAAATGTTAGTGGAACAAAGTACGCTGCGTCATGTTCTAAGGGAGGTTTGTCCACATCTACATACATACTCCGCAATCCACCATACGGTGCGTGGCGGAGGGTACCTCGTACCACAACTAGCATCTTCTCTCGCTCTTTCACTCCCAAACAGAACGAGGGAAAAATGACTGCCTATATGCCTCTGTACGAGCCCTAATCTCTCTTATCTTATCTTTGTGGTCTTCCCGAGAAATATAAATTGGCGACAGTAAAATTGTACTGCAGTCAGCCTCAAATGCTGGTTCTCTAAATTTCCTCGGTAGCGATTCACGAAAAGAACGCCTCCTTTCCTCCAGAGACTCCCTCCCGAGTTCCTGAAGCATTTCCGCAACACTCGCGTCATGATCAAACCTACCAGTAACAAATCTAGCAGTCCGCCTCTGAATTGCTTTTATGTCCTCCCACAATCCGAACCGAGAGGTATCCCAAACGCTCGAGCAGTACTCAAGAATAGGTCGTAGTAATGTTTTATATGCGGTCTACTTTACAGATGAAACACACCTTCCCAAAATTCTACCAATGAACCGAAGACGACTATCCGTCTTCCCCACAACTGCCATTACATACTCGTCCCACTTCATCTCACTCTGCAACGTTACGCCCAAATATTTAATCGACGCGACTGCGTCAAGCGCTACACTACTAATGGAGTATTCAAACATTACGGGATTCTTTTTCCTATTCATCTGCATTAATTTACATTTATCTATATTTAGAGTTAGCTGCCATTCTTTACACCAATCACAAATCCTGTCCAAGTCACCTTGTATCCTCCTACAGTCACTCAACGACGACAACCACAGCATCATCAGCAAACAGCCGCACATTGTGGGGTGTATTTGTAGATGTAGTGGTCTCCATATGCATCTTCTGCGACATCACTGGCGTTATTGTCACTGTAAAACTTAGCGAAATCAGGATTAACAGCTATATCCGACGAACTTGCAACTATCAACAGCAACTTTTGTTGTCAATCCGCGTGTCGCTCAGCGTGTCGTTTCAGCATTAATCCAGGACAGCAGTCTGCTGAACGGGAACTTTTTGCGTCGTTGAAACTCATGTGATAGAAGTAATTCCACGGCCTGGATTAGATCTGACTATAGCGGCTTCCCCTGTGGGACGGACACTCATTGTAATTCCGTACTGCAGTTACGGCGATACGCAGTGACAGCGGACAGCGTGAGCAGACTGAGTGCGGCGCATGGCAATCCCCGGGACGAGTCAGGAAACAGCTGCCGGTGACGGAAGGATTGGGTAATTATCGCTGTCTCGTCGAGACTGAACAGCAGCGTTGTCAGGTGCGGCCGACGGCCCCTACGCGGCACAGCAATACAGTACACCGAGGTGCAGCGGCGGGCCGGAGACTGAAGCTGTCGCTGGCGGCACTTTTCAGCCGCCGCTGACACAATGCGGCCGCCCACTGCTTGTCATTACTGGCGCACAAAAGGCTGCGCCAGCGCAAACTTGCGGCCGAGTTCCCGCGCCGGAGGCGGCGGCAGTGGCGGCGGCAGAGGGGGGCGGAACTTCTCGAAACAAATGCCTCTCTACAGCTGTCAGCGCGGCACCGCACTGCTCCGCCGCGGAACCTCCCCTCTCGCCTGCCGGTAACAAGACTCGTTTTCTTACTGGTGTAACACGGGGCGAAGCGCGCCTCTGGCGCCTCCTCTGAATACGTGTCGAGAGCAGTTTGCGACTTAAGCTCGTATTACGAAGCGAACAAATGGGCTCACACTCGCAGTGCCTAGCAGTCTGTACAAAACAATACATCGCGTGGCAAAAATAGTACAAACTGCCAATGATGCCTGACAGCAGACCAAAAACCAAGCCGTAGTCTTGTTTTCCGCGATATGTTGGGATATGGGGAAATGATGTAGCCGACAAAGGAACAAGAGTAGCGTGTTGATGCGATATTCAGTGTTCGGTTACCTCGCACACTATCGTCTCGTTGTCCAACAGGAAGATCATGTGACGGTGGGACGACGAAAGGCTGTAATTTGCAAACAACAAATGGTAAAAACTCAAATCGACCATATAGTGCCGGCCGGAGTGGCCGAGCGGTTCTAGGCGCTACTGTATGGAACAGCGCGGCCGCTACGGTCGCAGGTTCGAATCCTGCCTCGTGCATGGGTGTGTGATGTTCTTAGGTTAGTTAGGTTTAAGTAGTTCTAAGTTCTAGGTGACTGACGACCTAGGAAGTTAAGTCTCATAGTGCTCAGAGCCATTTTTTGGCCATATAGTCGTGTCGAACCTCATGCCGAGCATAGCGGTGGAAGGAAATGGTGCTCACCGCAGACGACAAGTAGTTCCCTTTTCCAGCGCAATTATCCACAAATGTGTGAGCTTGTGTCATATCAATAAACTTCGATACAAGTGTTTCATATGGTGACACGAGGAAATCCTCTGCTTGGGTGAAGACCTATTCACCCACCTAGCTGACAACGCCACCTGTGTCAGGGCACCTACCTAATGGGATGGCGAGAGGGTATCTGAGATCGTGTGCGTGTGTGTGCGTGTGTGTGTATGTGTGTGTGTGTGTGTGCTCAAATGTTCAAATGTGTGCGAAATCTTATGGGACTAAACTGCTAAGGTCATCAGTCCCTAAGCTTACACACTACTTAGCCTAAATTATCCTAAGGACAAACACACACACCCATGCCCGAGGGAGGACTCGCACCTCCGCCGGGATCAGCCACACAGTCCATGACTGCAGCGCCTGAGAGCGGTCGGCTAATCCTGCGCGGCTGTGTGTGTCTGTGTGTGTGTGTGTGTGTGTGTGTGTGTGTGTTTGAGTGAGTGTGAATTTGCTATATTTCTAAAAGTGATTTTCTAAGCGTCTTACATGGAGGTCGTTATTATGAGCCACGTATCATGCAAAAAAACTGAACTAATCTACGCTGCATTTTTTGAAAATTTCTTAAATCATCTGCAGGCGATTTCGAGATACATGTTCCATCCCCAGGCGGCTGGTAGAGGCCGCCAGTAATCGAAGTCGCATTTCTGGTGAACGTGTTGGTCAGTATATTGGCTGGTGGCTGTCGTGGTCTTATGAACCTACATGTCAGCTTGCCAGTTGGAATATTGGTGCTCACTAGGAGCTGTCTGAGCGTCCGATATAAGTCTACCGGAATTATTTTTGTGTGTTATCCTGCATATCCAATGCACAGTTCTGTGGGAAAGTGAACTGGATACATCGAAGTGGGGTTACTACAAGGACATTTGGAATCCCAGTTTTTCTTTTCCTCAGATGATGCATAAATCGATGTATCCAGGTATTTGAACTCACAGAATATGCACAATTACGCACCAGAAAAAACCTGAAGAGCATGTTGTTAGCCGTTGTTCGAAGTTAAGCGGTGTCTTCTGTGTACATGTTTCACGCCGTTGTATTTCAGTCACACTGTACATGAGGCGCTCATATTCTCCGATAAGGGAAGAGATGTTTTTTACTTGAGTGTTGGCAAGTATATGTGTCGCGTGCACTACCAAGTTCCTGTCTCTTCCCGGTGGCTAAGGAGAGACGCCGTTATTCTACTATAGCTCATATCAGAATGACTTGTGTTTACCGCTAACAGCATGATGAACGAAGATATTTCTTCAGTGTTATCCAAGATATAACTACGAGACGATAACCTTATGAAATTTTGGCAGCTAGAAGAATAAAAGGTGCAGTAGCAAAATGGATGAACCTACGTAAAGATATAATCCTTTCCGCGGGTATTGATATCAAATGACTGATGATAAAAACATCGATATCTTAATATTTTACTAAGTAGTGTTAGACCCGCTGTTAGGAGACTATCGAAATTCGCCATCATGTAAGTTCTTTAACTAAGAAGACGGGTTCCAACTTTTTTCTTGTTACTTTAACTACAAAATTATTACGTTGCTAAAATACTTCTTTCTCGTTCCACTTGTGTTATGAAACATAATCTCCACACTTGAAATTTTACGGGATATTTCTGAAGATATATCACTCAACAGCTGACACTGAGAAGTTGAATCATATGTCGTCATTCTTCTTACAGTTAATATAACAGACAGCAGTCGTATACGCCTTGACATATATGAACGAACAATAAAACTTTGTGCGGGTGCTAGTAGAAAAAAACTGAATACTGGGTAGTAGCCTCACGTATAAGATGTGCTGTTTAGCAGCTAGCGTAATGCTAAGGATTGATGCCGTAAAAGAACAATATAGTCATAATCATCCTTAAATCAAATTGCGACAAAGTATCATATCCCTGTGCTTAAGATGTCTATTGCATTACAATGTGCACAGTTGAGACATTCTTGGTCATTTCTAATATCCTATGGGACAGCAGCGCACCACACGACGAAGTTGACCGTTTCGCAACGCCCTCCTCTGAACGCCAGTTTTCTTGTGTACACTGATGAGCCAAAACATTATGACCACTGCCTACCGCGAAGTTGAATGTCTCCTGGTTGTGTTGATGATGACGATGTTTGGTTTGTAGGGCGACAAATGCGCTGTCATCAGCGCCCATACAAAGCCCAAATTTTTATACAACACAACTTTTACACGGTCCAATGTAGCCGCTGTCACGAATGATGATGGTGATGAAATGATTAGGACAACACACACACCCAGCAGCCGGGCAGAGAAAATCCCCAACCCGACCGGGAATCGAACCCGGGACCCCGTGATTCAGAGGCAGCAGTGCTAGCTACTAGACTCCTGGCGGTTCTGCGAGCACGTGGCGCAGTAAGAAAAGAGTGTAAGGAGAGACAGATGGGCAGTTATTACAGCAAATATACGGGCCGCAAATGCGGAAAGCAACTGATGTAAGCAGTTTTCACGGAGAACACACTGTTGTGGCTCTGCTGCTGGAAACGAGAATCTCTGAAACGACGAATCTGGTCACCAGCTGGCGTACTGCTGTCATGAGCTCGTACGGAAAGTGGTCGACGAATGACGAAACAACTAGTAGCCCGTATGGCACAGGGCACTCACGTCTCATAAAAAAAAAGAAAAAAAAAAAAAGAAACGTACGGGGCGGAGGATCCCCCACTGTAAAATCAAGGATAGGCAGCGATCTGTGACACACATGACGACAGTTTACAATTGTGATGCAGGTATAAGTGTTCGGAGCACACCGTTCTACCGAGCGAGGTGGCGCAGTGGTTAGACACTGGACTCGCATTCGGGAGGACGACGGTTCAATCCCGCGTCCGGCCATCCTGATTTAGGTTTTCCGTGATTTCCCTAAATCGCTCCAGGTAAATGCCGGGATGGTTCCTTTCAAAGGGCACGGCCAACTTCCTTCCCCATCCTTCCCTAATCCGATGAGACCGATGACCTCGCTGTCTGGTCTCCTTCCCCACAACAACCAACCAACCAACACCGTTCTAATTCCGGTTTTGGAAATGAAGCTCCATAGCACACGACCCCTACCTGCTCCTGTGTCGACTCAACGACATCATCAGTTAAGATTGCTGTGGGCTCAGCAACACTGAATTTTCGCCGTGGATCAATAGAAACCAGTCGCCTGTGGAATGAATCGCATTTATTGTCGCACCAAGTCAGTGATTGGGTCCTCTCACGCAGAAATCCAGGCAAATGACGTCACGAGACATGCACCGTGCCACAGAAGCAGACCGGCGAGGGTAGAATTGTGCTTTGGGGCACACTGGGCGGGGCTTCCGTGGGATCTGTGGATGTAACTGAAGGCGCCGTGACAGCAGTGAAGTACGTGAAGATTATTGCGGACCACCTGCAACACTTCAGGCTTTAAGACTCCCCCTACGGCGACTAAATCTTCCAGCAGGATAACTGTTCGTGTTGCAAGGTCAGAAACGTGATACAGTGGTTTGAGGGGATTATAATGAAGTCACATTGATGTCTTGGTTAGCAAGCGTGCCAGATCTGTCCCCATTGGCACACGTATCTAGCGCTAGCTGTGTGCACGTAAAATGTGCACGTAAACCTCTATCTCTTAATCTGAGGGAACTGCTTGACTTGTGCATACGCAGCTGGTGCCACATACTTCTAGAATCCTGTCAGAGATCTGTAGAACCCATACCAAGCAGAACTGCTGCTGTATTGTATTTATATTGTGGGCCAACTCGCTATTAAACAGGTGGTCATAATGTGTTGGATCATTGGTGTATGTTGGTTTGTACACTCCTGGAAATGGAAAAAAGAACACATTGACTCCGGTGTGTCAGACCCACCATACTTGCTCCGGACACTGCGAGAGGGCTGTACAAGCAATGATCACACGCACGGCACAGCGGACACACCAGGAACCGCGGTGTTGGCCGTCGAATGGCGCTAGCTGCGCAGCATTTGTGCACCGCCGCCGTCAGTGTCAGCCACTTTGCCGTGGCATAGCTCCATCGCAGTCTTTAACACTGGTAGCATGCCGCGACAGCGTGGACGTGAACCGTATGTGCAGTTGACGGACTTTGAGCGAGGGCATATAGTGGGCATGCGGGAGGCTGGGTGGACGTACCGCCGAATTGCTCAACACGTGGGGCGTGAGGTCTCCACAGTACATCGATGTTGTCGCCAGTGGTCGGCGGAAGGTGCACGTGCCCGTCGACCTGGGACCGGACCGCAGCGACGCACGGATGCACGCCAAGACCGTAGGATCCTACGCAGTGCCGTAGGGGACCGCACCGCCACTTCCCAGCAAATTAGGGACACTGTTGCTCCTGGGGTATCGGCGAGGACCATTCGCAACCGTCTCCATGAAGCTGGGCTACGGTCCCGCACACCGTTAGGCCGTCTTCCGCTCACGCCCCAACATCGTGCAGCCCGCCTCCAGTGGTGTCGCGACAGGCGTGAATGGAGGGACGAATGGAGACGTGTCGTCTTCAGCGATGAGAGTCGCTTCTGCCTTGGTGCCAATGATGGTCGTATGCGTGTTTGGCGCCGTGCGGGTGAGCGCCACAATCAGGACTGCATACGACCGAGGCACACAGGGCCAACACCCGGCATCATGGTGTGGGGAGCGATCTCCTACACTGGCCGTACACCACTGGTGATCGTCGAGGGGACACTGAATAGTGCACGGTACATCCAAACCGTCATCGAACCCATCGTTCTACCATTCCTAGACCGGCAAGGGAACTTGCTGTTCCAACAGGACAATGCACGTCCGCATGTATCCCGTGCCACCCAACGTGCTCTAGAAGGTGTAAGTCAACTACCCTGGCCAGCAAGATCTCCGGATCTGTCCCCCATTGAGCATGTTTGGGACTGGATGAAGCGTCGTCTCACGCGGTCTGCACGTCCAGCACGAACGCTGGTCCAACTGAGGCGCCAGGTGGAAATGGCATGGCAAGCCGTTCCACAGGACTACATCCAGCATCTCTACGATCGTCTCCATGGGAGAATAGCAGCCTGCATTGCTGCGAAAGGTGGATATACACTGTACTAGTGCCGACATTGTGCATGCTCTGTTGCCTGTGTCTATGTGCCTGTGGTTCTGTCAGTGTGATCATGTGATGTATGTGACCCCAGGAATGTGTCAATAAAGTTTCCCCTTCCTGGGACAATGAATTCACGGTGTTCTTATTTCAATTTCCAGGAGTGTATAAGGAATATTAAAAACTGAAGTCTGTAGATAGCAATGAATAGTAGAAATAAGCAGAAGAAGGCTTACTAAGGTCCTTCGGTCTAAAACACTAATTTGAAACGTGTGTCATTATTCACTAACGATAGAAGGTGATCTGCCGTCTGAGCAAATATTGTGTTAATACCAATGAAATCAAAACTGCAACTCATCAAAAAAATTCAGTAATACAACTGCATGTACGTTTCTTCTTTATCTAATATATCGGTCGTATATCCCCAGCAAGACATACGAGTGAAATGTTAGATAAAGAATAAACAAAATATATGCAGTTGCACTACCGAAATTTAATGCATAATTTTTTACGCCGCGAAAGCAGCAAGATGCGCAAAGTTGCAACTGATTTATTGACTACGAAAACAAGCATTCTGTATTTCTACCGCCATAAAAATAGATATTGCCGATTTTTGAACACAAATGTTCGACGATAAATCGTTAACGGTAGAAACATATTAGCTTTATAGTCTTAAAACGACCTTAATGCCAAGAGGAGAACAGTTGCAGTTGTTTGCGTTATTTTCAACAATAATTTTATTTCTATCTCCAGCCATAAATGAAAATTCTGTCCATTTCCCAACAAAGATGTTTCAACTACGTACAACATGACATCTACACCTACTGTGAATATGGGAACATAAACATTCATCACAAATGTTCATTTGCTCTTAGCATAGTAAACCGATATTATTTAATTGTTTTTTACCCCAGAAACTGAATATTTTGATATAGTATGTATGGTCTCGTTGCTGCCTTATTTCCATCCATGCCAAACTACTACGTGAAATGATTTTATATTTTAATTTTTCTAAACTGCACGAAAGGCTTTGCACCATCTAGCCATCGGCAAACCTGCATGGGACTAGATACAGGAAGGAAGGGAATGGGGAAATAAGCCTTTCGAAACTAAAACAGTAACTTCTTTTCTGAAAAAACCAACAGAATAACGAGAAATATAGGTACACTTCTGAAAAATCGTAATCTTTTGCTGGACGACATTTAGTAACCCGTCTCTTCAACCAGTGTGTTGTTAACATGTTCGGATACTTCTAAGCGCAGCTGATCGACCCTGTGTTCCTCAATCGTATCCATACATCGCCGGCAGCACCCCTTACGTCATCCAGTGTGTGGGGATGTTTCCTGTCACCGTGCACTTTGCTCTCAAGGTATAAATGACATCCCTTTAGAGTGCGCTTACTAGGTGGACGTCTTCCCACGCTCGCAACTCGTCTTTCCATAACTGGCAATGCACGTATGGTCCATGTTTGATATGACCCTTCGACACTTATCGCTGCAAGAACGGGACCAACCTCGACTGAGAGACTGAAGAGAATCGTTCAGAGTGACAGAAGTGCACCCTTCCGCAAATTTCTGCACGTTTCCATGTTGGGACATCAACAAATTTCAGCGTGCGAACCATTCAGCGAAACATCATCGATATGGACTTTCGGAGCCGAAGACCCACTCGTGTAATCGTGATAAGTGCTCGACGCAAAGCTTTACCCCTCACCTGGGACCCTCAAAATCGGCAATGGACTGTTAATGACTGTAAACATGTTGCCTGGGCGGATGAGTCTCCTTCCAAATTGTATCGATCGGATGGACGTGTACGAGTATGAAGACAACGTCATGAATCTATGAACGCTGCATGTCAGCAGGGACCTGTTCAAGCTTGTGGAGGTTCTGTAATGGTGTGGGGCGTGTGCAGTTGCAGTGATATGAGACCTCTCATACATCCAGATACGACTCTGACAGGTGACACGCACGTGAGCGCTCTGTCTGATCACTTGAATCAATTCATGTCCATTGTGCATTCCGGAGGACTTGAGAAATTCTAGCAGGACAATGCGACATCCACATGTCCAGAATTGTTACAGAGTGGTTCCGGGAACACTCTTCCGAGTATAAACACCTCACTGGCCACCAAACTCCCGAGACACGAACATTAGTAAGCATATCTGGGATGCCTTGCAGCGTGCTGTCCAAAAGAGACTTTAACCCCTCGTACACTTACGGATTTATTGGACAGCCCTGAAGGATTCATGGTGCCAATTCTCTCCAGCACCACTTCAGATACTTGTCGAGTCCATTTCACGTCGTGTTGTGGCACCTCTGCGTGCTTATGGGGCCACTGCAACATATTAGGCAGGTGTACCAGTTTCTTTGCCTCTTCAGCGTACATGCGTACAAAGAACTGTATTATAATCATCATGCTAAAAAAAACTAGCAGAATATTAATATCATTCATTTTAAGTTCCTCTTACTACCGAGATTAATAACAAAATCAAAAGAAAAAGTTACAATTCGTTTTTCTTTCGCACTTACACTTAGAATGGCTTGTTACACATGAAGTAATATCTTGGTATTATCTCGATTTCGGCGGAGAAAACAACAATCGCTTTCAGTTTAGCATGCATTTCATCATGCGTAAGTTATATGTTATGTCATCTCATTCTTGAGGTTATAGCCTTATTTACTGTTGTATTATTATCATTTTTGTCTCTTAACATTTAGACTGTCTCCTCGGAGGTAAATAATAATAATTTCTACTAACTTACTCAGAAAAAGTGTATAAAATAAGCTCTATTACAGCGTCTTACATGGCTTGGACTGGCTGTCTGTTTTCTGGCCGCTTGGAGCGCTATTGTCGATCCGAGTATCATGTGGTAACAACGAGTTCACTACATATATCTGTATCTATAGATGCCAAATAACTGCAATGGGAGCCGGCCTGTGTGGCCGTGCGGTTCTAGGCGTTTCAGTCTGGAACCGCGTGACCGTTACGGTCGCAGGTTTGAATCCTGCCTCGGACATGGATGTGTGTGATGTCCTTAGGTTAGTTAGGTTTAAGTACTTCTAAGTTCTAGGGGACTGATGACCACAGATGTTAAGTCGCATAGAGTTCGGAGCCATTTTAGAACTGCGATGGGCGTTGTTAATGTTATTCCCCATTATACCACTTACTACGGTTTCTTCCCGTTACATTTGCACATGGAACACTTAAAGAATGACTGCTGAGACGGCTCGATGCTTGCTGCAGTATTATTCTTCTCATCTTTCGCATTGCCTTGGGGCAGCAGTATATTGCTACAATTCTCGGTTAGTATTGGACCTTGAAACTTTGTAAGTAACGTTTCGCGGAGTATTTGACATCTCTCTTTAAGTGGCTGTTAGCGCAGGTTGTTCAGAATTTCCGACACGGTCTCCCGCGGTTCGATCAAACAGTAGCGGTCGCAGCTTTTCGTGCCAAATTGTGCTATGTACTGTCATCAGAAAGCAAAAACAGGGTTCAGCGCTCTCGAGGAAGGCAATATTTTGTTTGAGCCCAGTCTTCCTTAACAATCTTTCATCTCATAAGCACTTTTACAACATTTTTCAACCAGCATTTCCCATTTCTACACTGGTGACCAAAATGAAATCAACAAATCGAAATTTTGCAAGGTTGCTTTTATCTTGCCACTAAACAGTACAGTCAGGTGATAGCGAAGTAGAAACAATATAAAGAATAAAGAACATTAAAAACTACTTCATTCATAACGAAAGACAACAAATTCTTAGTTCCTTCCAACTTTACGGATTTACACACACATTCCGACAACCAGTTAATGCGTTCATTGTGGGGTATGGCCAACTCTAGCAGCAATACAGGCACGACAAACGACGGGACATGCTGTGAATAAGGTCGTGAATCTCATGTGGAGGCAATAACGTCCATTCTTCCTGCAGCGCTACTCACAAGTTTGTAGGGTGTTTACTGGTTGCTGCCGTGTTGCTACTAATGTCCCTAGTGCACTCCAGACGTGGTCTGTGGGATGCACATCGACTGAGCGAGCAAGCAATGCCATGCGTGGAATGTGTTCCGTTTCCAAGAGAGCATCAATCACACGTGCTCTATGAGGTCGATAATTATCGCCCAGCAATACGAAGTCTGTAACCACAACACTTCGCAACAACCGCACATGAGGTTCGAGATCTCGTCAAGAAACCCTACAGCACTTAAACCTCGCCGATTTAACCGTACAGTTTCATGAAGAGGTATTTGAGTGGTCAACATAATCCCTGTCCACTCCGTTAGAGAGTGTCCTCGGTATCAGTCCCTCTTCACAATGGATGGCTCCAGAAATAGTGCTGCATGTACACTCCAGATTCGGATCCGTTGAGAATCCCTGTCCAGACCAAATCGGGACTCATCTGTGAAAGAACATTGGTCCACTCTTCGATCGTCAAGGTGGCATGTTAACGGCTCCATTCTAGAGGTTCCCTTCTATGAAGACGTGTCAGAGGCACACATGCAGCTTGCTTCCAACAATACAGGGCACTCTACCAAAGCCTTCTCTACGCCATTTGCCTCACTACACATTCCAACACGTCCAGTGGATGATACGAGGTCGGATGCCAATTGCCGTACAGTATTAAGGCGGTACAGTTGTGGCCTTACAGCCAAATAACGGTTTTCTCTTTCGTGGTCGACCCCGCCCAGGTCTTTGGGATTCAGTTTCGATCTCTATCAACTGTCGCCACAGCCGAAAAGCAACAGAACGATTCTCATTCAGCCACCGGGCCACATTAGATTGCGATTGTCCTGCTTGCATTCTTCCCCTGGCCCTCCACCGCAGATAGCGTGGTAGGCGTCTGCTCTGTGCCTTACTGCACCGTCTGTGACTGTATACACAGCGATTGTGAATGTGGGACTACTCGGAAAACACTATCCCGTTTGACAGTGGCCTGACGTCATCGTTGACGTGGTTGTCCGGTGACAGAATGTCATCTTCCGTGCTGGAAACGATTGTAGGGACACATGTTCACAGTTTGTATGATTACATTGTCAATTAGAAAGAGTATAGAGAAATAATACTTTAATCCTTTAATTTTGGTCACCAGTGTATATTAAATAGATATAGAGTCATTATAGACAATAAAACGGGTATAGACTATATCCATCCGATCTTTCATTAGAGTATCATGTAACATTTGAATAAAATCGGTCAAGAACTTTTCGAGACAACGTTAAACAACTTGTACATATATAACAACTTAGGTAATAAATTCTGTTGTGTCTCCGGGTATACGAGCGAAGCGGCCTAGTAAGAAAGCTGAAATAATTCCAGCGATTTAAAGCTATGAACTTAATTTTTTGATGCAGAAATGAAAGGAAAACAGTACTGCGTATTTGTTATTAAAAATTGTCAGAATTGGAACAGCCCTACAGAAAATAATTTGATTCGGGAAACCTGGCGTCTTTGAAAAACTTCGTGCATGACCTTTTCAAAAGTAGCTGAATACATTCTCTTACGAAGAAATGCAACACATCTCTGCAAGAAGGGTAAATGATAAAGGTTTCCGAGTTGACGTATTTATTTTATATCGCTACGTAGGTTAACGACTGAGGGAACAGGTCTCGCTCTGAGATCAGAAGAACGAGCGGATACTTTCAAAGTCTCTCGGGGGAATTCTCTAAGTTTTAGCTGAAGGGAAACGTAATAACGGCGTAATAAAGCCGAGAACGCTCCAAAGCAACCACAGAAAACTGAACGGCGAAAAGGGAATAAAAATATCGCTGGCGGTATCTACAGACGGTCAACTGCCCTTTTGATGCTAAATTAGGTTCGTCGAATGCGATAAAATCGAATGAACTTTTGATAACGGTAATGGACACAAAGTACTATAAACTAAGCCTGCGGCTTTACGGGGCCATATCACATCTTTCTGTCCACTTCTCTAAAAGCTCCTGCAACTGTGACGGTAGTCTGTCAAATTGCTCAAGCATTTTCACGGAAGATTTCTGCACTTATGTAAGTGCTGGTAAACTAAATACAGGAAAACACATTTACTAACTTGGAATATGACAACTTTATTACTCATATTTCCGACATTTCTTTCCATAAATATCTTCTTCTGAAGTGGTTCCCAAACTTTTTTGCAACACGACCCTCTGTTTTTCTGGAAACATCTTCACGACCTAGTACATACATATGTATACTCCACCGCTACAGTCACTACGCAGTAGTTAATAGTAATATAAAAATTATATACAATATGAAACTGAACTTAGTATTGTATGAAAAATAGCTTTGGAGTGTAATAATTTTTAAAATAGTGAAGGGAAAATAATTAAAGAAGAGAAACAATATTTAAGAATTTTATTTCATGCAAATTAAATGGTGAACTTAACGTGATTTGTGGTATTGTTTAACCTTGGTGTTAATGATACTTTCTATAACTGGACTGAAGCTTGTTAGTTCAGCTACAAATCGTTTTCCACCAAAGTTTGTTTCTATATTTGTTTTTTTAAAGAAAAGCCCAAGGTAGAAGAAGCACTTTCACATAAGTAACTAGTTGTCAATCCCGTTACTTCCTTCAAAGCTATGTTTGTAAGCACTCCATACTCTCCCTTTAATTTGGTCCAAAATAAGATTAGGGCTAATTCCTGAAACAAAGTTTTTAGAGAAGAATCACTCGATAGTTCTATCAGGGATTCCTCCGCAGATGCCGACAATTTTAACTTTTTAATGTTGTCCCCTTCAAAAGGATTTATGATCCATATCAGATCATCAGGAATTCTTGGAAAGTAATACTTACGACAAGAAATCAGTATTAAGTAACACTATAGAATATGCAAACAACTATCAATGGAATTAACGTAAAACTATCAGATTCTTTGAGTTCGCTATGTGGGGACGGCCTAAGTATCATTTTGAAAATGAAGATGGCTGAACTTAATCGTTACTTTTCTTTATAGGGAGAAAAACAATAACATGAAAATTACAAATATATTTAATAAAGTATACTTCAAATCTAAGTAACTACTAGTAAAATTATTTCAGAATAAATACCTGAAACTAGAGGTCAGTGCTTCAAGATGTTCCTTCATGGCAGCTGCTGTTTCTTCGTTAACTTTGACTCCATATATATCTAAGCAATCACTGAAGAGTGGGATTGCACGAAAACGGCTCTCTTTCCCTTTAATGGACCATCTCCCTAGCTTTTTTTTTTTAGTAGTTGTTTCTATTTTATCTTGGACATAGAACTTGTGGACATCCTTCTCTTGCAGCAACAAATTATGCCTATTAAAAGTACTGCATGTGTCACACAAATATGAAAACCGTAGTAGCCAGTTTTCGTCATTTAACATGTCCAAGAAACTGCTCACAGATGTCGCATCACTTTTGTGCTCCAACAGGAAGATCCTCGGCTGATCTCGAAGCTCAAATAATTTTGATAGCACTTTCCCTCTTGACAACCAGCGTACTTCACAGTGCAGGAGAAGTGTTTTCTGCTCACTGGCCATCTCATCGGACGGTAACGAAAACAATCTTGAATTTTTAGATGTAGTTTTAATGAAGTTCACAGTTTTCAATGCGTCATTAATGTTTGTCCTTAGGCTTTTAGACAGACCTTTATATACAAGGGCCTCCCAGTGCAGGCTACAGTGAGTCCACTGAACACAAGAGGCAACTGCCCTGACTTCGACAGTCAAACCTGAGTAAATGCCAGACATATCATGGGCCCCATCAGTCATCAATGCAACACATTTTGTCCACTCTATTTCATTTTCTTCCATAAAACCATCAAGACATTTAAAAATGTCCTCCCCTGTTATTGTCATTGGCAAACATTTAGAAAAGAGCATTTCTTCTTCTATACTCCCATCAAATTCGAACCCAACAAAAGCTAAACGAATATCCTCGATGGCTATATCTTTGCTTCCATCTAGCTGAAGTGAAAAGTGGTCACTTTGCTTGAAAACTGTGATCGTGGACTGTTTTACAAACTCTGACATCTCATCGATCCTTCTTTTTACCGTTGTGTATGATATGCGTATTTCGTCAATTAGTCTTGTGTGCTTTTCGCCAAATAAAATTATTTTGGCCGCTGGTAAAATAATGTCCTCTCCAACGGTGTGAGATGCTCCCCTTTTGGCTATCATTAACGACAGTCGACATGATGCGATTGTAACTTGCTTATTTTGTTCCCCAGAAGTCAATTTTGTCACCACTGATTTACACTTTAAAAATTCTCGTTTTATGTTATGAAACAAATCGATTGACTTACTTAAATATTCTGGATGCTTTTATGATAAATCTCTTTTAATTTTTGAGTCTTTCATACTCACGTTAGCAAGTACTTAAAACTACATAACACACTGAGGATGCGGCTCTTGATCTGTGCCAGAAAACACAGACCAATATTTCAAATAATCACCATTTTATTTACGAAAACAAAATTTTGCCTTCTTCAAAATGGTTCAAATGGCTCTGAGCACTATGGGACTCAACTGCTGTGGTCATAAGTCCCCTAGAACTTAGAACTACTTAAACCTAACTAACCTAAGGACAGCACACAACACCCAGCCATCACGAGGCAGAGAAAATCCCTGACCCCGCCGGGAATCGAACCCGGAAACCCGGGCGTGGGAAGCGAGAACGCTACCGCACGACCACGAGATGCGGGCTTGCCTTCTTCACAAGCACATTTACCTTTAGGTGTATTACATGATGCACTGGAACGGGATGTGGAAGGTTCGTCGTAATTACATGAAGTACTATCTTTTACTTCACGATCCTGTTTTAATCCACGCGTCTATAGTGAAATATAATTGAAACTAGCCGCCACAATAAACACGCATGCACACACTATACCAACAAACAAACAGACCATGGACTCATAATCATGAGTCGGATTGGAAGGTTAAGCAGTGTTGCATTATCGCAATTAGAGATCAGCCCTGCGCCTGCGCTGCTCTTATTTCGCACAGAGCATATTATTAAGCCACAATAGTTTCTTGCTTATAATGATTTTGTATATAACTGTACAGTTTACAAAACTTTCGTCTTGAAATAGGATTTAATGTTTTCAGTCGGTAAGATATTTTACTTAGACCTAAATAGGTCTCGCGACCCACTAGTGGGTCGCGACCCACAGTTTGGCAAGCACTGTTCTAATGCATTGAAGCGCGGGGTAACTATGCGGTCTTAGGCGTCTAGCCACGGTTCGCGCGGCTACCCCCGTCGGAGGTTCGAGTCCTCCCTTGGGGATGGGTGTATGTGTTGTCCTTAGTGTAAATTAGTTTAAGTTAGATTAAGCAGTGTTTATGACGAGGGACCGGTGACCGTAGCAATTTGGTCCCATTGAACTTACCACAAATTTCCAAATTTCTAGTGCATTCTGTTCTTACAAATATCTCACCTCTCTACGATTGTAAAAAAAGAAGAGAACAAAATCTACACACGCAGCCGAGAATTTTTAATTTAACGGTGTTCCACACGCTGTGATGCACTCGTCAGTCATTAACTGGCAGTGTTGTTATAACGCGATTCTTCAGACTCTTTCGTATAACAGCAGTAGCTGACGAATAACTCAGATTAATGTTTGAGTCGCGGGTTGTTACAAACTGCGATGCAGGTAAGTGCTAATTGAAGATATTAATATTTGTAAAATGTGGTAGGTACTCGTTGCTCATACACCTCTAAATCGTTATAAATGTGAAATTACTGTCACATTACCACAATAATAACACGAGAGAGGTTCAAAAAGCAATACGTCACAATTTTTTCTCGGCCAGTTTCGGTCGAAAAAACTCACAATTTACTGTCGGACATCATGCAATATTACCATTTCAGCGTCTATAGTTTCAAGAACTTACGATAGTTGGCAGCGCAATACGTAGTCTTCAAAGTATCGTCTGTAAGGGAAGTGCATTCCAAGCAGAGAGCTGTCATTGTAATTGTTGGAAAACCAAAGCATCGCGGATATTCGTAGGAGCTTGCAAAATATTTACGGAGATGTGGCAGTAAATAAAAGTGTAGTGTCAGCGCCAGACACCACACTTGCTAGGTGGTAGCCTTTAAATCGGCCGCGGTCCGTTAGTACACGTCGGACCCGCGTGTCGCCACTATCAGTGATTGAAGAGCGAGCGCCGTCACACGGCAGGTCTAGCCTAGAGAGACTCCCTTGCACTCGCCCGAGTTGTACACCCGACTTTGCTAGCGATGGTTCACTGCCTACATACGCTCTCATTTGCAGAGACGATAGTTTATCATAGCCTTCAGCTACGTCATTTGCTACGACCTAGCAAGGCGCCATATTCAGTAATATGAATGTATTCTGAACAGATAATATTGTGAATTATGTACCGTCAAGAACGACGTTCATCATTAATGGATTAAAGTCAAGTATCAAACTAATTACGTCCACTTTCTGAATTCTCATTCCTTGTCATGTTCCAGACCTCACGTCAGTATAGTTCTTCCCTCCTCACACCATCCTGCGTGAGCTAAAACGCGTGCACTTCGGCCTCCTCTAGTAACATGGTGTTGCCTCTTCTGGCAACACAACAAAAAGGACGATGAGTCGTTGTGGAAGCATCTGTCATCATTGCAACGAGGTCGAACAGACTTAGCAGGTCTTCCGCGTGACTGCTGCAGTGCTGGAACGTGCGGACACTCTCATTCGAGTAATATAAGGATCACAATCAAACAGCTCGAGGCCAACCTGAACGTCTCTGATGGCAGTGCTGACATACTGGTCCACCAGTTGGGCCACTCGGAGGTGTGTTCCCGCTGACCCCAAAGGGCAGCAAAGAACCATCTGTGCGGAACAGGTTATGCGTTACGAGGCTGATTGTGACAATTGTTAGTCGAACATCGTTACAAGCAATGAATCATGGGCTCATCACTTTGAACCAGAAAAGAAACGGCAATCCATAAAATGGCGCCACACCATCTCTCCTCCGAAGAAAAATTTCAAAGCCACACCCTCAGGAGTTAATGTCATGGCAACAACCTTCTGGGAATCTGAAGAGGATTTTCTGTTTGATGTCCTCCATCATGGTGCAACGCTCAACACTGTATTGTCCTATCCTCGATAATTGAAGAAACGACTTCAGCGTGTTCGTCGCCACAAAAATCTAACGAACTTCTCCGTCTCAATGGCAACGTAAGGACTCACACAAATCTGCGCACCCAAAAGGACCTCACAAAACTTGACTGGACTATCCGTCCTCATCCACGTTAAAGCCCTTATTTTGCACCTTCCCATTTTCAACTACCATCTGTTTGGCCTAGCGAAGGATGCACTCTGAGGCCAGCAAGACTTTAGCTCCGTCGTCGACCAGTAGACTGGTACTATGCCGACATCTAAGCCCTGCCAGTAAGGTGAAGTAACGCCGTTGCTTTGAACGGAGACTATGTTGAAAAATAAGGTATTGTAGCAAATAGAGTAGGAAGTAAAATGATGTATTGGAATCCCGAATGAAACCAACTTGTTTTCAGAAAAAAAAGTGTTACCTTATTTACTGAAAATCTCTCGTAAATACTAATATTTGTATTACATAATTCCTTAGAGAAGCCGACGCATCGAACTTATTATAATGACCCGACGAAGAGTTTTAAAGAAGATAGGAAAAAAGCGCATTACACTCGCACCAAAAAACGGACAAGCTGTTTTTTCACTGGTAGGCGTAGCTAAGAGGTAGATTCACAACGATCGAATAAAATGTCATCAACAATGAGTATAGTATTTGAACAGTTTTCCATAAGATATAAGTACTTGGTGAACTTCATCACAGAAACTGATGTTTTCCGTGAATGAAACAGTAGAAACTCAGGTTTAGTCAGAAGACGTCATGCTTTTAGAAACAGTAATTCTAGGCAAAGTTCCCGAGTTCGAGTCTCGGTCCGGTACATAGTTTTAATCTGCCAGGGGGTTTCAGTAATTCTAAGTATTTGTGCCGTCATGTACTTGCCATGCTCTAGCAATTCGATGTTGATGTGGAAAGCGATCGGTTTGTGTTTGCAAGATAAATTAAATGCGTGTCTGTAAAGGAAGCACAATTTGATTATTGAGCGAAACAGGTGAAAATGTCAACGAACAATTTTTTCTCATCGCATATAGTATATCTTTCACCAATCTTAAGAAATTCCTTCATTAATGTTTGTTGCGGATGATTATCACATACGTATTTGACTCAGAAGTCCCTTTAGTGAAGTCTTTAACAATCCCCTTCCTCACATCTGTGGCGGATAGGTGCGAAACTGACTGCTGGAAGTGTGACTACAAAGCGACAGCGGAAATGCCACTCTTCAAAGATTATTGATCTCGATTAAAAATTCTGACAACTTAAGAACGTTCTGATTTTGTCTCGAAAATATGTGAAGCAATCTCAGTTCAAACTGTCCATGCAGTGAATTTAATTATGATTAATTATGATCCCCACTATACTCTGGCGTTCAGGTGCTGACTGCAATAACATTCCATTTAACAATTTTTGCACTACAATTAATTAAAGAAGTTGTCATTCCGGAATGTGCAATGGTTAACAAAGCTTGAAACGCTTGACACAAAACATTTTATTATTAATAAAAAGGCACACATTGTTGAAATACAAGAGTCAGCTATATTACTTTAAACATGGTTTTATTATTGACATTTCGACTTATTCTACATTTTTTGCACGATTTCTCTCACAGCGAAATATGCGTAGATCTGCAGTTAAGCGGGCTACGTCGTACGCAAAGTCTTACAGCAGGAGAAGAATGACATTATTCATCACAAAGTATGCATGGCGCGTTTAGGAATTATTTCCCTCTTCTAAATGTTCAAATGTGTGCGAATTCATAAGGGACAAAAATGCTTAGGTCATCGGTCCCTTGACTTACACACTACGTAAACTAACTTGAACTAACTTATGCTAAGAACAGCACACACACTGATGCCCGACGAAGGACTCGAACCTCCGGCGGGAGGGGCCGTGCAGACCTTGACATGACGCCTCAAACCGCGCGGCCACTCCGCGCGGCTCACTCTTCTAAAATAGAAATACATCAAACGAAGTTGTATGAAATATATCTGAACAATAAGTGAGAAATATCTACAATGAACAAATGTGCTGACTCAATGCATCCCTAACTAATCATAGATAGCACAAGTACAAAAGCGTTGCCAGATGCGTACGTCACAGACTAGTAAGCGAGTTCTCGTAAAACCAGGGTACGAAGAAAGACTGCCACATTGAGTGCGTTTGTGTGGGCGTTGGTGCTTGCAGCAACATCTGCATTTCATGTTTTCTATGAAAGTGGTGTCTTTCGTTAAGACGTAAGCCAGTGCTAATCTTGAAAGTGCTGTCTTCCCGATGCCCAGGTTTATTTTCATACAGCACGATATGACGTCCGGTAATGTTACGAGACTGCTGGCTATGATATTTTGGACTCCATGAGGCTCTGTTGAGGCTATAGTCCCTATAAGTAGTGTCATTGCTGTTTTTACGCAACATCTGCGGCTTTTGGATGTAAATTTCATTTGTTCCTGCCGTTCCTCTTCTTTTCATACGAGCGTTGAATGATGTCAGTGTTATTTGCAACTTAACTCCGAGATACTTGTATTGTGGAACTACTGCTAGCGATTTATGTTAATGGGCCAGTGGTTATCAGGTCTTCCGAATACCATTCGTTTGGTTTTACTGCAGTTTATTTGAAGATTTCCACCCCACCCCCCTGCCCGTTAGTCTGGATGACTGACTGATCTGGTCTTGTAACACCAATTAAAACACGCTTGCTGTGCTCTTAGTGTGAACGGCTGAAAGCAACAAGCAACTACCACCGTAATTTTTCCCGAAGACATGCAGCTCACCTGTATGGCTTAATGATCGTGGTGTCCTCTTGCGTAAAATATTCCGGAGGTATTATACTCCCCCATTCGTTTATGGGTGCGGGCCTCACTCAGGAGATTGTAATCGTTTAAACAAATCTCGCGTTCTACGGATCGCAGCGTGGAATGAGAGGTCCCTTGATCGCGCAATTAGACTAGAAGATTTTAAAAAAAGAAATGGGAAGGTTTAAAGATATAGTCGGAATTTATTAAGTTCTGTGGCAGGAGGAACAGGACTTCTGGTCAAGTGAATACACGGTTGTAAACACAAAATCAAAGATAGCTAATTCAGGAGTAGGATTAATACAGAATAAGATAAGAGGAATGCAGGTAAGGAACTATGAACAGTCTAATGAACGCAGTATCGTAGCCAAGATAGACACTAAGCTCACATCAACCATAGTAATACATGTTTATATGCCAAATAGCTCCGCAGGTGACGAGAATACTGAATAAATGTATGACGAGATTGTTGTTGTTGTGGTCTTCAGTCATGAGACTCGTTTGATGCAGCTCTCCATATTACTCTATCCTGTGCAAGCTTCTTCATCTCCCAGCACCTACTGCAACCTACATCCTTCTGAATCTGCTTAGTGTATTCATCTCTTGGTCTCCCTCTACGATTTTTACCCTCCACGCTGCCCTCCAATACTAAATTGGTGTTCCTTGATGCCTCAACACATGTCCTACCAACCGATCTCTTCTTCTAGTCAAGTTGTGCCACAAACTTCTCTTCTCCCAAATCCTATTCAATACTTCCTCATTAGTTATGTGATCTACCCATCTAATCTTCAGCATTCTTCTATAGCACCACATTTCAAAAGCTTCTATTCTCTTCTTGTCCAGACTATTTATCGTCCATGTTTCACTCACTTCCATACCTGGCTACACTCCATACAAATACTTTCAGAAATGACTTCCTGACACTTAAATCTATACTCGATGTTAACAAATTTCACTTCTTCAGAAACGCTTTCCTTGCCATTGCCAGTGTACATTTTATGTCCTCTCTACTTCGACCATCATCAGTTATTTTGCTCCCCAAATAGGAAAATTCCTTTACTACTTTAAGTGTCTCATTTCCTAATCTAATACCCTCAACATCACCCGACTTAATTCGACTACATTCCATTATCTTCGTTTTGCTTTTGTTGATGTTCATCTTATACCCTCCTTTCAAGACACTATCCATTCCATTCAACTGCTCTTCCAAGTCGTTTGATGTCTCTGACAGAATTACAATGTCATCGGCGAACCTCAAAGTTTTATTTCCTCTCCATGGATTTTAATACCTACTCCGAATTTATCTTTTGTTTCCTTCACTACTTGCTCAATATACAGATTGAATAACGTAGGGGGGAGACTACAACCCTGTCTCACTCCCTTCCCAACCACTGCTTCCCTTTCATGCCCCTCGACTCTTATAACTGCCATCTGGTTTCTGTACAAATTGTAAATAGCCTTTCGCCCCCTGTATTTTACCCCTGCCACCTTCAGAATTTGAAAGAGCGTATTCCAGTGAACATTGTCAAAAGCTTTCTCTATGTTTACATGCTAGAAACGTAGTTTTGCCTTTCCTTAATCTAGCTTCTAAGGTAAGTCGGAGGGTCAGTATTGCTTCACGTGTCCCAACATTTCTACGGAATCCAAACTGATCTTCCCCAAGGTCGGCTTCTACTAGTTTTTTCATTCGTCTGTAAAGAATCCGCGTTAGTATTTTGTAGCCGTGACTTATTACACTGATAGTTCGGTAATTTTCACATTTGTCAACACCTGATTTCTTTGGGATTGGAATTACCATATTCTTATTGAAGTCTGAGGGTATTTCGCCTGTCTCATACATCTTGCTCACCAGATGGTAGAGTTTTGTCAGGACTGGCTCTCCCAAGTCTGTCAGTAGTTCTAATGGAATGTTGTCTACTCCCGGGGCCTTGTTTCGACTGAGGTCTTTCAGTGCTCTGTCAAACTCTTCACGCAGTAGTATATCTCCCATTTCATCTTCGTCTACATCCTGTTCCATTTCCGTAATATTGTCCTCCAGTACATCGCCCTTGTATAGACACTCTACATACTCCTTCCACCTTTCTGCTTTCCGCTCTTTGCTTAGAACTGGGATTGCATCTGAACTTTCGATATTCATACAAGTGGTTCTCTTTTCTCTGAAGGTCTCTTTAATTTTCCTGTAGGCTGTATCTGCCTTTCCCCTAGTGAGATAAGCCTCTACATCCTTACATTTGTCCTCTAGCCATGCCTGCTTAGCCATTTTGCACTTCCTGTTGATCTCATTTTTGAGACGTTTGTATTCGTTTTGGCCTGCTTCAATTACTGCATTTTTATATTTTCTCCTTTCATCAATTAAATTCAGTATTTCTTCTGTCACCCAAGGATTTTGACTAGCCCATGTCATTTTACCTACTTGATCCTCTGCTACCTTCTTCTTCTACTGTATTTCTTTCCCCCATTCCTGTCAATTGTTCCCTTATGCTCTCCCTGAAACTCTGTACAACCTCTGGTTTAGTCAGTTGATCCAGGTCCCATCGCCTTAAATTCCCACCTTTTTGCAGTTTCTTCAGTTTAAATCTACAGGTCATAACCAATAGATTGTGGTCAAAATCCACATCTGCCCCTGGAAATGTCTAACAATTTAAAACCTGGTTCCTAAATCTCTGTCTTACCATTATATAAACTATCTGAAACCTGTCAATATCTCCAGGCTTCTTCCGTGTATACAACCTTCTTTCATGATTCATGACGAGATAAAATAAATTATTCAAATAGTTAAGGGTTACGAAAATGTAGCCGGCCGGAGTGGCCGAGCGGTTAAAGGCGCTACAGTCTGGAACCGCACGATCGCTACGGTCGCAGGTTCGAATCCTGCCTCGGGCATGGATGTGTGTGATGTCCTTAGGTTAGTTAGGTTTAAGTAGTTCTAAGTTCTAGGGGACTTATGACCACAGCAGTTGAGTCCCATAGTGCTCAGAGCCATTTGAACCATTTGAACGAAAATGTAATTCTTATGCGGACTAGAATTCGACAGTAGAAATAGAAAAAGAAGGAACAATGGTAGGTGAATATTGACTGGGGAGAAGTAGGGGAAAGCCCCTGGTAGAATTTTTCGCGGATCATAGTTTAATCATCGTTAACGATTGCTTTAAAAATCACGAAAGAAGGCTGTATATGTTGAAGAGAACTGAAGACACTGCGGGGTTTCAGATTGATAATATAAGCACAAGAAAGTGGTATCGCAACCAGATTTTAGTTTGTAAAACATTTCCAGATACAGACATGAACTTTCTCCACATTTTATTGGTCAAGAAACGTAGACTACAGCTGAAGAAATTGTAAAAGCGTAGAAAATTGTGGAGGTGGGATATGGATAAGCGGAAAGTACCAGAGTTTCTTGAGAGTTTCAGAGGGAACCATAGGCAAAGATGACTACAACGGGGGAAAGGAATACCGTTGAAGACAAGTGGGTAGCTTTGAAAGCTGAAATTGTTAAGTCACCATAGGATGAAACAGGTAAGAAGACAAGGCCTCTTAAAAATCTTTGATTCCGTTCTTCATATTAGATGATTCAGGAAGGTCTGCAACTGCGTCATTCATGACTGAGGTAATGAAAACTATGTTTGGTGATGTTTGTATGTGTGATTTTCTGCCTCTCTTGAGGCTTTTGAAGTTAGACTGATATTGGAAACTCCAACAAAAGTAATCGTTGAGTGTTGTTAAAGCCTAATGTTAAAAATGGCAGTTTTGTTTGACTGCTTACAGGTATTGGTGCCTCTTCCATTATTCAGACTACCTCACACACGCAACTTATCACACAGTTTGTTTGCAAAACATGCTACAAAGATACTGTAAGACTACGCACTCGCAAAGAGTTTGTACACTGTCAGAGCTGTTATAGTGTTATTGGATTACATCATGTATACGTATAAGGTGGTAAATTATAAAACGTATTTTTACCACTATTGACTATTAAATTATTGATTACTTGTTCTAATGACGAAATTTACATATTTATGAAAATAGTTACAGTCATCAAATGCAGGAGAAAGGTTCGAAGAAATTAACTGAATCATTGTCTAATTTGGCAGTGAGAATTTCTTCCCCTTGCTTCTTGTGGTGTATCAAAATTTCAAGCTCATCCAATTATACATTGTATGAGATTTTTGGAAGTGGTGGGGTATCTGAAGATGTTCTGGGTTTTCGAATGATGTCCAGTGTTTTTTAGGTGTGTTGTTACCGCTCATTTTGTAAATTAGTTACGTGTGTAACAGGTGATATGTTCATTGTAACTAATTTGAAAATTCATGCCAGTTTGGTGTGAACTGATTTTTGTTGTAGTTTTTTGTTTGTGGAGAAAGCAACTCTCACTTTAAGTGACCTAAGTAGGTTTAACATAGAAGAATGAGGAGTTTTAAATTTTTGTACACCACAAAGACAAAGGGAAAAAAATTCTCTATATCAAACTAGATAGTGCATTAGTTAACTTCTTCAAATGTTCTCTGCCATTTGATAACTGTAGCGATTCTCATACATACGTAAATCTCGTCATTATCAAAAAAAGTAATCGATAATTTAATAGTATATAGTGGTAAAAATACGTTTTATAATTTACGACCTTATACATATACAAAATGAAATCCATTAACGCTGTAACACTGTGAAATCTCTTTGTGAAGGAAAAGAGTTGTAGCTTGTTTGTACCATAATTTGTAAACAAACAGTGGAATAATTTGCGTGTGTATGGTATTCTGTATAATGGAGGAGGCACGATACCTATAAGTAGTCAAACAGAAGTATCATTTCTACCATTAGCAATAAAAGCACTTAAAGATTCAGTTTGTTCGATTTTCGAATAACATTCTAACTTCAAAAAGACTCAAGAAAGGAACATACAAAAATCGCCATACATATTCACGTAAATAACACAAATTGACATAAATGTGAGAACAAATTTTCGAAACGCTTTGTGATATGCATAAAAAAATAAGTATCTAGAGCAGTTTTCATTATTTAAATCACAAATCTTTGTATAACACTGGAGATATCCAATGTAATTGATGAAAAAAGACATATTAAAATGCACTAAATGAAACAGGCGACAGGGAATATAAACGTCTAAGAAGTAAAATTAACATAGAATGCAGTCTAGCAGAACATAAATCACTTGAGAACGAATATAAGGATGTAGGGGCATCTTTCGCTAGAGAAAAGATAATACCACCTACAAGAAAATTCAAGACGCACTTGAAGAAAAGAGAACCAACTGTATCAATATCAAGAGCTCAGATGCAAAGCCAGTTCGAGGCAAAGAAGGGATTGCTTAAAGATGGAAGAAGTGTATATGGGGTATATACAGAGGGGATACACTTAAAGTAACTATAATAAAAATGGAAGAGCACACAGATTATATGACATAGAAGATATGATACTGCCAGAAGAAACTGACAGAGCGCTGAAAGGCCGAAGTCAAAACAGGGCCGTAGGTGTAGGTGACATTGATTAAGAACTACTGATAGCCTTTGAGGAACCATGCACGACAAAACCCATCCATCTCGTGAGCAAGATGTAGTGTTGTTGTTGTAGTCTTCAGTCCTGAGACTGGTTTGATGCAGCTCTCCATGTTACTCTATCCTGTGCAAGCTTCTTCATCTCCCAGTACCTACTGCCACCTACATCCTTCTGAATCAGCTTTGTGTATTCATCTCTTGGTCTCCCTCTCCGATTATTACCTTCACCACTGCCCTTCAACACTAAATTGGTGATCCCTTGATGCCTCAAAACATGTCCTACCAATTAATCCCTTCTTCTAGTCAAGTTGTGCCACAAACTTCTCTTTTCCCCAATCCTATTCAATACCTCCTCATTAGTTCTATGATCCACCCATCTAATTTTCAGCATTCTTCTATAGCACCTCATTTCGAAAGCTTCTATTCTCTTCTAGTCCAAACTATTTATCGTCCACTCCATACAAATACTTTCAGAAAAGATTTCCTGACACTTAAATCTATACTCGATGTTAACAAATTTCTCATCTTCAGAAACGCTTTCCTTGCCATTGACAGACTACATTTTATATCCCCTCTACTTCGACCATTATCAGTTATTTTTCTCCCCAAATATCAAAACTCCTTTACTACTTTAAGTGTCTCATTTCCTAATCTAATTCCCTTAGCATCACCCGACTTATTTCAACTACATTCCATTACCCTCGTTTTGCTTTTGTTGATGTTCGTCTTATATCCTCCTTTCAAAACACTGTCCGTTGTGTTCAACTACACTTCCAAGTCCTTTGCTGTCTCTGACAGAATTACAATGTCATCGGCGAACTCAAAGTTTTTATTTCTTTTCCATGGATTTTAATACCTACGCCAAATTTTTCTTTTCTTTCCTTTACTGCTTGCTGAATGCACAGATTGAATAACATCGGGGAGAGGCTACAACCCTCTCACTCCCTTCCAAACTACTGCTTCCCTTTCATGTCCCTCGACTCTTATAACTGCCATCTGGTTTCTCTACAAATTGTAAGTAGCCTTCGCTCCCTGTATTTTACCCCTGCCACCTTCAGAATTTGAAAGAAAGTATTCCAGTCAACATTGTCAAAAGCTTTCTCTAAGTCTTTCTTCTAAGATAAGTCGTAAGGTCAGTATTGCCTCACGTGATGCAAAATTTCTAGGGAATCCAAACTATCTTCACCGAGGTCGGCTTCTACGAGTTTTTCCATTCGTATGTAAAGAATTCGCTTTAGTATTTTGCAGCTGTGACTTATTAAACTGATAGTTCGGTAATTTTCACATCTGTCAACACCTGCTTTGTTTGGGATTGGAATTATTATATTCTTCTTGAAGTCTGAGGGTATTTCGCCTGTCTCATACATATTGCTCACCAGATGGTAGAGTTTTGTCAGGGCTGGCTCTCCCAAGGCTGTCAGTGGTTCTAATGTAATGTTGTCTACTCCCGGGACCTTGTTTCGACTCAGGTCTTTCAGTGCTCTGTCTAACTCTTCACGCAGTATCGTATCTCGCATTTCATCTTCATCTACATCCTCTTCCATTCTATAATATTGTCCTCAAGTACATCTCCCTTGTATAGACCCTCTACATACTCCTTCAACGAATCTGCTTTCCCTTCCTTGCTTAGTACTGGGTTTCCATCTGAGCTCTTGATATTCATACAAGTGGCTCTCTTTTCTCCAAACGTCTCTTTAATTTTTGTAGCCGTGGCTTATTGAACTGATAGTTCGGTAATTTTCACATCTGTCAAAACCTGCTTTCTTTGGTATTGGAAGTATTATATTTTTCTTAATGTCTGTGGGTATTTCGCCTGTCTCATACATCTTGCTCACTAGATGGTAGAGTTTTATTAGGCCTGGCTCTCACCACGCTATCATTAGTTCTCATGGGATGTTGTCTACTCCTGGGCCCTTGTTTCGACTTACGTCTTTCAGTGCTCTGTCAAACTCTTCACGCAGTATCATATCTCCCATTTCATCTTCATCTACATCCTCTTCCATTTCCATAATACTGTTCTTAAGTACATCGCCATTGTATAGACCCTCCATATACTCCTTCCACCTTTCTGCTTTCCATTCTTTGCTTAGTATTGGGTTCCTTTCTGAGGTCTTGATATTCATGCAAGTCGTTCGCTTTTCTCCAAAGGTCTCTTTAATTTTCCTGTAGGCCGTATCTATCTTACCCCTTGTTATGTGCGCCGCTACATCCTTACATTTGTCCTCTATCCATCCCTGCTTAGCCATTTTGCATTTCTCATCTTTGAGACATTTGTATTCCTTTTTCCCTGCTTCATATACTGCATTTTTATATTTTCTCCTTTCATCAATTAAATTCAATATCTCTTCTGTTACCCAAGTATTTCTATTAGCCCTTGTCTTTTTACCTACTTGATGCTCTGCTACCTCCATTATTTCGTCTCTCAAAGCTACCCATTCTTCTTCTACTGTATTTCTTTCCCATATTCTTGTCAATCGTTCCCTAATGCTCTCCCTGAAGCTCTCTAAACGTCTGATTCTTTCAGTTTATCCAAGTTCCATCCCCTCAATTTCCCACCCTTTTGCAGTTTCTTCAGTTTTAATCCACAGTTCATTACCAATGCATTGTGGTTAGAGTCCCCATCTGCCCCTGGAAATGTCTTACAATTTGAAACCTGGTTCCTGAGTCTCTGTCTTACCATTATATAACCTATGTGATACCTTCAAGTATCTCCAAGCTTCTTGCATGTGTACAACATTCTTTTACGATTCTTGAGCCAAGTGTTAGCTATGATTAAGTTATGCCCTGTGCAAAATTCTACCAGGCGGCTTCCTCTTTCATTCCTTACTCCCATTCCACATTCACCTACTACGTTTCCTTCTCTTCCTTTTCCTACTGCCGAGTTCCAGTCACCCATGACCATTAAATTTTCGTATCCCTTCACTATCTGAATAATTTCTTTTATCTCATTATACATATCCTCAATCTCTTCATCATCTGCGGAGCTAGTTGGCGTATAAACTTGTACTACTGTGGTAGAAGTGGGCTTCGTATCTATCTTGGGCACAAAAATGTGTTCACTATGCTGTTTGTAGTAGTTTACCCGCATTCCTATTTTCCTATTCATTATTAAACCTACTCCTGCATTACCCCTATTTGATTTTGCATTTATAACCCTGTATTCCCCTGGCCAGAAGTCGTGTTCTTCCTTCTTCTGAACTTCTCTAATTACCACTATATCTAACTTTAACCTATCCATTTCCCTTTTTAAATTTTCTAACCTACCTGCCCGATTAAGGGATCTGACATTCCACGCTCCGATCCGTAGAACGCCAGGTTTCATTCTCCTGATAACGCCGTCCTCTTGAGTAGTCCCCGCCCGGAGATCCGAATGGGGGACTATTTTACCTCCGGAATATTTTACCCAAGAGGACGCCATCATCATTTAATCATACAGTAAAGCTGCATGCCCTCGGGAAAAATTACAGCCGTAGTTTCCCCTTGCTTTCAGCCGTTCGCGGTACCAGCACAGCAAAGCTGTGGTTAGTGTTACAAGGCCAGATCAGTCAATCATCAATCATGCACACTGTTGCCCCTGCAACTACTGAAAAGGCTGCTGCCCCTCTTCAGGAACCACGCGTTTGTCTGGCCTCTCAACAGTCACCCCTCCGTTGTGGTTGCACCTACGGTACGGCTATCTGTATCGCTGAGGCACGCAAGCCTCCCCACCAACGGCAAGGTCCATGGTTCTTGGGGTGGGGGGGAGGGGGTGATATTGGGTAGGTGGTCATAATGCTGTGGCTGTATAATAAGAAAATCCCATAACAGAGCAGGTGTATGTATCGCAACGAGCTATCAAACGTACCTTAGCTGATGGCAATTCGTAGTAATGGGTCACTCCGTATAGAGTAGACAGAATACCGCAACGACCTGTCGAAGCCACCCATCGTTCGTAAAGATTGGGAGTCGCAGCAACAGGTCTCCACATGACTCCGAAATCACAGACAACAGAGCACACTCGACAACACCAGCCAGAGCTGCCCTCTCTGCAAACAGGCCAAGCACCTCCCCTCGGTCCGCGTGCCGCAGTTGGCCAGCGACGGCGCGGAGTGGTGCCCTTAGCACAGCGCGCTAAGAGCCGACGTGGTGGGAGTTCAGATCACCGCGACGGACCGAAACATCGGCAAAACGTCGATCCAAGTAACATTGGCAGTGGTAAATTGGGACGGAAATGTGGGATTTATACGTAGATAAGGGTAATGGTGCAAATATTTTCTGACTCGTAATAAGTACCATATTTAAAGAAATATGCGGATGGAAAAGATGTCGAGTTAAACGAAGAAGTTACGTCATGTGCAGATGGCTACAAGAGGTAGACTATGTGTACTATTACCTTAAAACTATAACCTTTCACGTGACGTCATATGTTATCATTACTAAGGAGCATGATGGACTGGTGACATGCCCTCTCCCTCTCGCGGGTAGCTCCTCAACCCCGCCGCCTCCGACGCCTCTCCACACAGCTTACCCCAACACCGAGCGGCCTCCATTGCTTCCCCTTCAAAAAGCGGTCCGCTCACCGTGTTGACTGACGGCGCCGTATTTGCCGCGGTAAGCCCTGCAGATGAAATTCCAGGTGGCTCAGTCCTCCCACCCTCCGGCAGGGCACGGCCTGCTGTTAAAAGGCCTGCCGGCATTACTTATTCACCTGCAATTGCCCTTACGGCTGCTGCGGGCGGAAGGTAGCACGGGTTTCCTTGTCTTCTCCTCATAAAGTATGGAACGCTGCTTAAACAGCGTTTCGTCACTAATTCACCAGGCTTCTCACTTTCCGCTGCATTAAAAGGCATTCGTTGTAGAAGTAATGTAATACGCTTCCCTTCAGAGCATGTGTAGTATGTAAATCATCTCTAAGCTCCTACATTCGCCTGCTACGTGTGTAGTCAGAAATAAAAAAACACCTCTTTAAAATGCTAAGTATTACATGTTAGCCCGGCTGCAGAAAAGCCTCTATTCCGGTTAGGTGTTTTATCATTCTGGCAACTGTGCGTTATATCTATCTGCAAGAAATGTGGATGCAAAAGAAATAATTGCTTGCAGCTCCATCAAAGCTGCACTAGGAAGAATCTTTATTTCTCGACTGTATTGGCACACTTATGATCCAGACTGTATGAAAATGCACACAGGTGTGCGACACTAGTCACAATCAAGAAATAAAAACAGATACATGTCAATGCAATTTATGACGAAACTACAAAGGTTTATTTTAATTATAAAACCGCTAGCGGCCCTGTTTTTCACCTACAACATGCTGCAAGGTGGTAAATACGGATATAAAACTTAATTCCACGTTAAAATTTCAAAACTAAGCCCTCCCACATATAAGAACCATACAAATGAGGTAAAAAAGTTAAGCGGGATACAGTATCAAACTGAGTGGCATAATATCGTAGCCTGGACGAAAAATGATTTCCATAGGACTGAAACACTTGCTTATAAAACACTAAGACACTTGAAGAACGTGGAAAATGATTTGGCAGGTATCAGTGTAACAAAAAATACAGACTGTGTTCAGTATTACATAACATGTGGACTAATGAAAGGAATAATCAAAATGATGAAACTTTGAAATCAAATCCAGATCACACTGAATACCAAGAACTACAGATTGGTCTCAGATGTACGAAGATCCGAAAGGCAGTGGGAGATGACGATGTAAACACCCAGCTCATAAAATACTCGTCAATACGATATAAAAGAATGTTTCTTAGATTTCCGAACCTCCCAGATACCAGAAGAATGATATCACCGATAAAAACCGAAAGTGTGGCAGATCATTCTGGGGAATTATAGAGGGACATCGTTATTGAACTCGGCATTTAAGATATATGCTAGTATAGTTACCTAAAGAAAAGTCAATAATCGAGTGCATTCTATTAGAGAATCCAAGTGGATTCTAAAGAGGAACGCGTACCTGAAAATACATTAATACAACAGCAAAACATAGAGAAACACAAGAAATACAATAGAGAAACGCATATTTTTTATAGATTATGAATACTGTCTTTCTTTAGAAAGGCAAACAACCATCTTTCTCTATTTCCATGGTGAACTGGATGTTGCTATGAATGGAGTTGAGGTGATGAAAATAGAGAAAGATGGTTGTTTGCCTTTCTTGGATGTCCTGGTTCGAAGGAAGAATGATGGTTCTCTAGGGCATTCAGTTTACCGGAAACCCACTCATACTGATTTGTACCTGCAAGCATCGAGTTGCCATCACCCATCGCAAACCATGAGTTTGCTTAAAACGCTTGTTCATAGAGCTCATACTGTCTAAGATCGAGATAGCTTATCTCAAGAACTCGCCCATCTAAAGACAGTATTCAGCGAAAATGGGTATTCCATCCGGCAGATTAACAGGGCACTAACAGTTAAAACTAAGAAGCAGGAAGTGAATAAAGAGGAGAACATTGCCGGAACAATCTTTAGCTTTTCTTCCTTTCGTTGGCAACACTTCGTTTAAAATAGCAAGAATCCTCCGAAAATTTCAGGTAAAAGTGGTTTTCCGCCCACCATCGAAGATTGCGGACCTTGTGGGAGCAGTTAAGGACAATCTGTTTCTACGAAAGGCCGGAATTTACAAGATACCGTACCAATGTGGTATGGCTTACATAGGTCAAACCACACGCACCGTGAAAGAACGCTGCACTGAACATCAACGTTACACCCGCCTTTTGCAGCCAAGCAAGTCCGCTATTGCTGAACATTGTATTTCAACTGGACATTCAATGGAGTATGAGAAAACAATGATTTTGTCTACAGCAACGTCTTTCTGGGACTCCATTATTAAAGAATCCTTAGAAATACGACTGGCGGAAAATCTGTAAAACCGTGACAGCGGCTACCAGCTGGACAGTGCATGGAATCCCATCATCTCCACGATTTGCTCAAATCGAAGACGACAGATTGCGTCGACCGCCGTGGGAAACAGCAACGCAGAGGGCGACTGAGTTCCGCTATTCCACCAGCGAGGGCGCTGCCGGCGGGCAGTGTTGGTTCAACTATCAAGTTTTCGACGCATGCGCAGAATAGTTACAGTACGCTATATATTGCGGAGCGGAGAACTTCATCGCCCAGTGTGGCTTTCGGCCGTCCTTCTCTTCCGACGACCTTCTCCTTCACCTCACTCATCTCCTTTCCGAACAGCTTAATTCCCGTCGCTCCGCAATCTTCCTCTCCCTGGACCTCGAACGTGCCTATGACCGCGTATGGCATTCCGGTCTCCTCTTCAAGCTCCAAACCTTCGCCCTTCCCATTAACTACGTCCGTCTGATCGGCTCCTTTCTCTCCCGCCGTCCTTCCTATGTCACCATCCATAACGCAGATTCCTACACCTTTTTCCCCTCTGCCGGTGTGCCCCAAGGCTCCGTCCTCTCCCCCCTTCTGTACCTTTTGTACACGGCGGACATGCCGCCGCCGCCAGCCCCCGTCCACCTTCTCCAGTTTGCCGATGACACCGCCTTCCTTGCCCTTGCCCCCACCCTGCAGTGCTCCCAACACCTTCTCCAATCCCATCTTGACCGGTTCACCACTTGGTGCAACCAGTGGTTGCTCAAGGTCAATCCCTCCAAAACCCAGGCGATCATTGTAGGCAAAACCACCCCTTCCTTCCGCCTCCTAGATTTCTACATCACCATCTATGGCCGTCCTATCGCCCTCACTCCCACCCTTAAGTACCTTGGCGTCACCCTCGACCGCCGCCTCTCCTGGACTCCCCACCTCCGGACAATCCAAGCCAAGGCACGCTCCCGACTCAGCCTCCTCAAGCTCCTCTCCGGCCGTACGTGGGGTCTGGACCCCTCCACCATCCTCCACACCTATAAATCCCTCATCCGCCCTATCCTTTGTTATGCCCATCCGGCTTGGATCTCCGCCCCCCCTCCCTTTTATAAATCCCTCCAAATCCTTGAACGCCATGCTCTCCGCCTCGCCTATCGCATCCGTCTCCCCTCCCCCACGCGGATCCTGTATGATCTCATCCCCTTCCCCCACCTCCTCCTTTTCCTTGAAAGGATACGGATCCTGTACACCTCCTGTAAACTTGATCCTCCTCACCCGCTCGTCTCCCCGATCCTCTCCCACCCCCGCCCGCTGCCGCGCCTGTATTCCCACGTCCCGCCCGGTCTCCATCTGTCCACCCTCCTTACCCTCTCCCAAGGTGGCTTCCGCCAGCTCCCTCTCCCTGATGATGTCCTCGTCCCCTCCATCTACCCCTCCTATCAACTTTGACCCTGCCCCGCCCCCCACTTCCCGTGTCCTTTCCTTTCGGCACCCTCCCTCCCTTCTCTTCTCTTCCCTTCTTTTTCCATCTCCCCGTCCCCTCCCTTCCCCCTCTTCCCCCGGGCTTCCTCTCCCCCTTCCTCCTTCCCCCTATCTCCCCTGCCCGTGGCATCTCTGCTCTCCCCTCTCGCTCTCCCACTCCCCTTCCTCCTCCTCCTCTCTTGGCAGGTCCCCGGACTCGCACACGCATAGTGAACATTTGCGCGCCGGAGATCGTCGCCTTCTGCGTCTCGTGTGTGTGACGTCGTATAGTGTTTTTGGTGTCCGCCGTCCCACTACTACGTTCACTTGTGCCGTCGGATTCATCAGTGTTTTGTGCGCCGTGCCAACGTGTTTTCAGTGTTGTTATCGTCACATGTGAACGACTCCGTGTTTTTTGTGTCTCTGTGACCTCTCTCTTTTGCCCGTCATTTTGTTCATTGTCATTCACCATTTTTTATACTCTTGTAAAACGCTATGGCTGAAGAGCGGCGTAGTGTGCCGCTGCCAGCCTACCTGATTTGTACAGGTTTTAAAATAACAATAAAGTAAAAAAAAAAACTTCATCGCCCTCCCCCCATCTCCTCAGCCATTGGCATCCTTGTTCTCCCCTCTCCCCCACCTCGCCCTTATTCCCCTCTTGGCAGGTCCCCGGACTCGCACACGCTAAGTGGACATTCGCGCGCCGGAGATCACCGCCATCAGTGTCTCGTGTGTGCCGTCGTGTTTAGTGTTCAGTGTTCACCGTCACACTCCTTCGTTCACCAGTGCCATCGACATCTTAAGTGTTTGTGCCTCGTGTCAACAGTTTGTAGTGTGCATTGTCTTCGAGTGTGAACGGCTTCATGTTTTTTCCTGTTCATGTGTCTACTGTTTTTCTCCCGCCTTTTTGTTCCAACCCATGTATCTTCTCTGTTTTATCATTGTACTATCTTTGGCTGAAGAGCGGCGTATTGTGCTGCTGCCAGCCTACCTGTTATACTGGTATTAAAATCAAAATAACGAAAAAAAAAAACCTCATCGCCAGTCTGCGACGGCTCACCTGAAGATGACTGGCAGGTGCCCAGTTGAAATATCGTGCGAAGTATTGAACGACGACCGGCTGCAAGCCCGAAATTTGTTTGAACAGTCAATTCGCCGGGAAAATTTTAAAATTCACACGAGGTGGAACATGTCACAACGTGAGGGGCAGTTCAAAGTGCAAAAGCTCTCGCACGCTAATACAAAACAGCAAATCATTTTTAGTCATGTAAACAGTCTCGGTCTCTTCTTTCTTGTAGCATTGTATGTCTCAATGGACTAAGAAAATGTCACGATTGGATTTGATGTAACTTACTGTGTTAATAATTTAATTTTACTTTTTTTAGAGCAAAGAAGTTATTCTTTAATGTCTGTTCAGTATTAAACCTTACAGCGACGGAGCCCTAACTGAAAGGTTAATCAGAATACAAAGTTTTAGTTTCCTCTACATCTACATGGCTACTCTGCAAATCACATCCAAGTGCCTGGGAGAGGGTTCATCGAACCACCCTCGCAATTATCTATTTTTCCAATCTCGTATGGCTCGCGGTAGAAAGGAACACCTGTCTTTCTGTACGAGCTCTAATTTCCCGTATTTTATCATGGTGATCGTTTCTCCCTATGTTGCTTGGTGTCAACAAAATATTTTCGCATTCGAAGGAGAAAGTTGGTGATCGAAATTTCGTGACAAGATTCCGCATAAACGAAAAATAACTTTGTTTTAGTGATGTCCATCCCAAATCCTGTATCATTTCAGTGAAACTCTCTCCCCTATTTCGCGCTACTACAAAACGTGCTACCCTTATTTGAACTTTTTCGATGTACTCCGTCAGTCCTATCTGGTAAGGATCCCACAACCCGCAGCAGTAATCTAAAAGAGGACGGACAAGCGTAGTGTAGGCAGTCTGCTTAGTAAATCTGTTTCATTTTCTAAGTGTCCTGCCAACGAAATGCAGTCTTTGGTTATTTTTCCCCATAACATTTTCTACGTGTTCCTTTCAATTTAAGTTGTTCGTAATTGTAATTCCTAGGTATTTAGTTGAATGCACGGCCTTTACATTTCACTTTTTTATCGTGAAACCGAAGTTTAACGGATTCCTTTTACCAAACATGAGGATTTCATCAAACTTTTTGTTATTTGGGATCAATTGCCAATTTTCGCGTCACACAGATACTTTTATAAATTGTTTTGCAATTTGTTTTGATCTTCTGATGACTTCGTTAGTCAATAAACGACAGTGTTATATGAAAACAACCTAAGACAGCTGCTCATTGTCTCCGAGGTTTTCCCCTGGAGTAATTGCGAAGAACTGGAGAAATCTTAAGTGAGGTTCATAAGATGGGATTTTAAAAAATCTAAGCACGGGTTTCTTAGCGAGTTTGCATTCGCGTTAGATATCGAACCCGAGCGGTATTTGCAACTTTTGCGGTCGGAACGTATTGAATAGTAAAAACGTAAGCAGCTCTTTTCTCGTGAAATTGTCAGCGTGATATGCATTTTTGTATGACTAAACTGACACGAAAGTACCAAATTAGCGCGCTATTGACGCAGAGAACTGTACTCATGCAACCGCAACCGAGCCCGGTGTGCGCTGCGGAACCGTCGGTCATTAAAGCGATTCACAAATTAAATCAAATGTCATTCATTTTTCTGTTGTAAATACAAAGCAGTCCTGGGACACATTTATTCTGACCACTACCGTTTCCTTTGCACTGACGTTGCTAGTGTACACGGAAAATTTGTTGTCACGTTTTGCATTATAATTATTAAGTTAATGGCATTAATTTTGTTAACAAAGGAAATAAATTTCCCAAATGAGTCTAGGATTACTGTGCATTTTCGCAAGTACATCCGTGTAGATCATTTAATATTGTTTCATTTATTATGACGTTTAGGCTAATGTTACCATCAGTTTTAACTGCGTCCTTAGGCACACGTTTCAATGCAGCTACCACTAAACTTACGAATTCTAAGCTTTGATGAGAAGTTTAAGTAGCTGAACCATCGTAATAAATGAAAATATAGTAATAGATCTAGAAAACTTCATTTACAAAAATTATTGTGTTTTATTCCGAAAAGGTTTCCATTAAGAAAAAAAAAATGACGACATAAGACTACAGTCTTGTTACGAGACTGGTTCAAGCTTCACCAACTGACGCAACCTGTGGGACAAACATGTTCTCTTCAGTGCTTGTTTCCTTCTTTGGTCACATCGTTAGGATGGATGCGACCTCGTCTCAGGCATTGACGCAAAAGAACAATGTAATTTCCTGTAATTGAACACCAGACCTCTACGACTGTAGCCATAGGGACTGAAGCCGGAGTTCAGACCATAGTTCAAGAGTTCTGCATGGATGTAGGAAGACTGCCACTGATCTTCTTAAACGGAAGAAAAAGCACGCAGGTCCGTTGAGCAGCCGTAAACGGTTGTACACGACAGTACCTGTGTGAGAAATTGTTGGAACCAGAGGCGATTATTCCATTTTTCAGTAAAGCACTTTTCAGGAATGTGGTCAAAGTACTGCATGAGTGATTATTGCAAGAGAAGAAAAGAGATCCTTGATAGGTTTTCTGTCATGTCGCATATATATTAACGACGATGTTTTTGGTGGTTTGTAACATTGTCTTGCAGGCCACGCTATGGATGTGCTTCTCGTTTCACAATTGTAGTTTTGATGAATATGTGGTCACAACAGAAATACTGTGCAACAGCAGAGCTCTAATCTCGATTCCTGCTTTTCACGACCAGTCGCGTTAACCACTGAGCTATCAAGGCACGCCTCCAGACCTGACTCAGAATTTCATTATCACTGAGGTTGAAACCAACGATTTCTGATAATTACTAGAAGAGATTTTCCCACAGTGCATGTGAGAATATCATAACTGGGGGAACAAAATCGGTGGAGGTCCCACGGTTGCCATGAAGCCAGGGATGAATAAAAAACACATTAATGGCTTGATATGAAATCAACGGAACGAAGGCACAGAAGAAATGAATATGCACTGAAATAAAATGATGTCTGTGCAAACTACTTTGGAACGCTATACCTCCAATCTAATTAATGTCAACCAGATACAGGGTGGGCTAAAGACAAGTGGTCAGGAAATTGCTTTACAAGTGGCTCGGGATTGACCGTTGTCAATGAATATCACCGTCGCTGCTATGCTGTGCTCGATTTACCAAACTGTTGAACTTGCGTAGCAGCGCATCCTAAGCAATGGCAGCAATGGAGTTTGCTGTGTTCCGTTTTAACCCTTCCAGTGTGTGAGGCTTACTTTAGCACACACGACCCTTCAATTTGCCCTATAGGTAAGAATCACAGGGAGAGAGACGAAACGATAGAGATGGCCACGAGATTGCACTGACTCCACTGATTGCTCTCTCCTCACCGAGAACCTCGCGCAATACAGACAAGGTTGTCGAGGTGGTGTGTGCCGTTGCTCAATCTCGCTGAAAATATTCCTTCAGTCGTTCATCTTCTCTACAGAACGTCGTGATTTTCCGCCAAGAGGTGCTGATAAAATTTCCTCATTTCACAACCAGTTTCAGGTACTTCTAAACCAACTGAAAGAACATGCAGAGAGCGTTACAAAATTTAAACTGTCACAACCTTGTTAGCTAACGTGCATGTTAAGGAAAATCACATGTAACATAATGTCACATACAAAAATAAAAAAACATTTTCAACACCATGCTAGGCAATATAAAAACGGTGTCATCATAATACAAAACCCATAATTTCATCGCCGGTAGTAAAAGTACAACACACAGAGCAGTGAACAGATCATATCATAAAACATACATACATAGCATTTATTTGGTCTGACATAGTAATATAAATTATATCATCAACCTTAAAATCTGCCAGATAGTGCACCAGTTCACGGTACATCAACAGTCAGCATCAAAGGTACGAACAGAGACGTTCTACATACTGACGATTGCACAGCCGATCACTGTTTTTGCTAGACGAACCAGGCATGATCTAAAGGTCGGCATTCGTCGATAGTTCCAGTATGTTTGTAGCGACTAGTGTCTTCCGATTACATATTGTTATGCACCGAGAGTAAAAGTTTTGTAGGTCCACACTACCCAGCAACGTTTTAGTACAGAGTTGTGACAATATAAGCGAACTACAAGGCTTAAAACTTTCGCCACGATTAGTTGGGCGCCAAGAGAGCGACATCCACAGATCCGTATCAGAGAGGGAGCAAGTTTAAAGGAAAAGTGTCAGGCAAGTGTGCAACGATCTGCCTTCGTTGTTCTCATAACATTAAAAGGGCCTTGATTGGGTGTAACAAGGCATATTAGCGATCTGAAGGAGTAATTACGGTACTGAAACTAACCTGTTACATAAATATAACAGACCTAGGGACTGCTAACCACTCGTAAAATTCTGGACCTATTCAGTCATTACGAAAAATATTGCACAGAAAAGTCTCTCATCAGTGTAATAAATACACTTACCAGAAAGCATAAGGATGGATCGATGATCTCCATGTCGTTTACGATCGATTTCTGATTCCAAATGTAACATATTGTTTGAGTTTATTCCAGTATTGTGACACTGAGGCAGGCAAACTCTCAAGTCTGGCGTAACAACAGTAACTCTGCAACCACAGATAACTAACGCTGGAGTGCTGGAATGAAGATACCACTATTAAGCAGTTCATCGTTCAAACAACACCGTGGCACCGTTACCGTTCAGGTTACAAGCTGCTGTGATACTTCAGCATCGTACAGACAAGAGGATCTACAAAAACAGTGGACGAGGATTATAATTAATCATCAAATCAGACATTAGAGCATTTGACACCGTTGTCCATCGGATGGGACAATGCAGGCAGTGATCAGAGACGGATAGAGCACTCTCAGGGCGGTGTGTGAATCAATCACACATGCGCGTGAGCACGTCTTCTTCGCAGCTCGGGAAGCGCCTACGGATTGGCGTATAGGCAACCCGCCAGATAACTAGTCGCCGGCCTTTTTCTACTGGTTGACAGAGGTCTTCGTGCAGCCTTGGGTCCGCCACTGACGCCAGCAGTTTCCACTGTAGCCTATGCAGCAATCGGCCGTCGCTGAGGTTACGGCTACGAGACGCATATTGAATAATAAAATGACTAAAAACAAATTTTGTTTCGTTGTCGTCAAACGACGTCCCCAAGACTGGGGAAATCCTACAGTATGGCGTTTACATGTTACAGTGCGTAAATGTGATAGCCATAAAAATTTAACATTCTGTACATAGCATTGTTACGAGAACGGTTGCTGTAACAAAAACAAAATGCATAAAAGTAACGACTCATATACAAATATACACTTCTGTGCGAAACAAGCTACAGACACACTCACCATGTACACTGTTTCCTTCCAACAGTGACCCTTGAAGAACAAACCATCCCTCAGTCAATAGTAACTGGAACAACGTGAAAGCAAATTTAAAGTATGAGATGGCGGGTGCTCCACTCAGTATATAGCAAAATGAATGTGGCTTCCAATAACATAAGCAAAATAGTAACATAGCGAACCTATGCAGAATAACATGAACGTATACAGGGATTTAGATACATTGCTTATTATCAGTGTTGCAAGTCACATTTAGTGGAAATTAATACACAAAATGATAGTGGAACGAAATTACATTATCATTAATTAAAATAACAGCTGCATAAAGTATACGACTAACGCGAACTGACAGAATGTTTAATACTAGAAGTAGATAAGGCAGCTGATTCAAACAACAGACACGTAGAAAAGATATCTAGATGTGCCTTGCAACACTGGTAACATGCAATGTATCTAAATCCCTGTACACGTTCATCTTATTCTGCATAGGTTCGCTATATTACTATTTTGCTTATGTTATTGGAAGCTACATTCATTGTGCTTTATACTGAGTGGAGCAGCTGCCATCCCATACTTTAAATTTGCTTTCACGTTGTTCCACTTATTATTGGCTGGGGGGTGGTGTGTTCTTCAAGGGTCACTGTTGGCAGGAAACAGTGTACATGGTGAATGTGGTTGTAGTTTGTTTCGCACAGATGTGTATATTTGTATGTATGTCGTTACTTTGACGCATTTTGATTTTGGCACCTCAGCTCTTCTCGTAACATATGCTATGTACAAGCTGTTAAACATTTATGGCTATCACATTTACTCACTGTTACATATAAACACCATAATTTAGGAATTTTCCAGTCTCTGGCTGGAAACTCCTACTGTTTCCTAAGGTTTGTAGCTTGAGCACCAGTGAGACGTGGGTTGACGTCAATGAAACAGCCCGGAGACAGCTGTCAGCCAGTAACACAGGCCGGCGACTATTTGTCTGGCGTGTTGCCGGTATGTCAATCCGTAGGCGCTTCCCGAACTGCAGATCCGCTGCGAAGAAGACGTGCTCGCGGCGCATGTGTGACTGATTCACACACGGCTCTGAGAGTGCTCTGTTACTCTGTGGTCACTGTCTGCATTGTTCTGTCCGATAGGCAACGGTGTCAGATGCTCTGATGTCTGATTTGATTATGTATGATAATCCTCGTCTACTGTTTTTGTTGATTCTCTTGTCTGAACGACGCTGAAATATCACAGCAGCTTGTACCCTGAACGGTGACGGTGCAACAATGTTGGTTGACTGATGAACTATCTATCAGTGGCAGCTTCATTCCAGGACTCCAGCGTTAGTTATCTGCGGTTGCAGAGCTTCTGGCGTTATGCCAGAAAGTGAGAGAATGCCTTCCTCAGTGTCACAATACTGGAACATTCTTAAACAATATGTTACATTACCGTAATCAGAAATCGATTGTGAACGACATTGAGACCATCGATCCATTCTTAGGCTTCCTGGTCAGTGTATTTATTACACTAAAGAGAGGCGATATCATTCTCAACCATTACCCGTGGTCTAGAGGTAGCGTCTTTGATTCATAATCAAAAACTTCCGGCATAATAAGTCATCCTCATTCTACCAACGGCCTTGTCAAAGACGACGGAGGAGATGACAGAGGTTCAAGGCACACTCTTGTTCTAGTAGTGGGAAACTGCCCATAAAGGCGGAGGAACCTGCAATAATCAACGGTATGACGATGCAGACGTCAATGGCAACCACTGCATTAAAACACGTAACGTGTATCCACAGGACATGTGGCCTGTAATTGGAGAAGTGTCATGATGATCTCTCCATTGGCAAAATATTCCGGAGACATCCCCCATTCGGATACCCAGGAGACGACTGCTAAGGGGGAGGTTACCATGAGAAAAAGATAGTATAATCAACGAGAGAATAACGTTCTACGAGTCGGGGCGTAGAATGTCAGATGCTTGAACGTTGTAGGAAAACTAGAAAATATGAAAAGGGAAATGCAAAGGCTCGATCTAGATATAGTAGCGGTCAGTGAAGTGAAATGGAAAGAAGACAAGGATTTTAGGTCAGATGAGTATAGGATAATATAAACCGTAGCAGAAAATGGTATAACGATAGTAGGATTCGTTATGAATAAGAAGATAGGGCGGAGAATACGTTACTGTGAACAGTTCAGTGATGGTGTTGTTCTTATCAGAATCGGAAGCAAACCAACACTGTCAACGATAGTTCAGGAATACATGCCGATGTCGCAAGCTGAAGATGAGGATATAGAGAAAGTGTATGAGAATAATGAAAGGTTAATACAGTATGAAAAGGGGGATACAAATCTAATAGTCATGGGGGAATGGAATGCAGTTGCAGGGGAAGGAATAGATGAAAAGGTTACAGGAGAATATGGGCTTGGGACCAGGAGTGAGGGAGGAGAAAGGCTAACTGAGTTCTGTAACAAGTTTCAGCCAGTAATAGCGAAAAATCTGTTCAAGAATCCTGAGAGTAGGATGTATATCTTCAAAAGGTCGGGTGATACGGGAAGATTTCAGTTACATTACATCATGGACAGACAAAGATTCCCAAATCTGATACTGGATTGTAATGCGTACCCAGGAGCAGATATGGACTCGGATCACAATATAGTAGTGACGTTTAAGACATTAGTGAGGAAGAATGAATACACAAAGGAGTGGGATACAGAAGCACTAAGGAATGACGAATTATGGTTCAGTTATCTAAGGCTATGGATACAGCAATAATGAGTAGCTCAGTAGGCAGCACTGTAGAAGAGGAATGGACATCACTGAAAAGGACAATCAGAGAAGTTGAGGAAGAAAGCATAGGTACAAAGAGGGTAACTGCGAAGGTACCATGGGTAACAGAAGAAATACTTCAATTGATTGATGAAAGGAGTAAGTACAAAAATGTTAGGGGAACGTCAGAAATACAGAAATACAAGATTCTAAGGAGTGAAATAAATACGAAGTGCAAGGAAGCTAAACCGAAAGACATCGAAAAAGAAATTATTGCTGAAAGGACAGACTCAGCATGCAGGAAAGTCAACACAACCTTCGGTGACATTAAAGGCAAGTGTGATAACATTAAGAGTGCAACGGGAATTCCATTGTTAAATGCAGAGGAGAGAAAGGATAGGTGGAAAGAATACATTGAAAGCCTCTATGAGGGGGAAGAAATGTCTCATGTGATAGAAGAAAAAACTATAGTCGATTTCGAAGAGATAGGGGATCCAGTATTAGAATCGGAATTTAAAGGAGCGTTGGAGGACTTACGGTCAAATAAGGCAGAAGGGATAGATAACATTCCATCAGAATTTCTAAAATCATTGGAGGAAGTGGCAACAAAACGACTGTTCACGTTAGTGTGTAGAATGTATGAGTCTGGCGACATACCATCTGACTTTCGGAAAAGCGTCATCCACACAATTCCGAAGACGGCAAGAGCTGACAAGTGCGATAATTACCGCACAATCAGCTATACAGATCAGGCATCCATGTTGCTTACGAGAATAATATACAGAAGAATGGAAAAGAAAACTGAGGATGCTCTGGATGACGATCAATTTGGCTTTAGGAAAAGTGAAGGCACCAGAGAGGCAATTCTTACGTAGCGGTTAATAATGGAAGCAAGACTAAAGAGAAATCAAGACACGTTCATAGGATTTGTTAACCTGGAAAAATCGTTCGACAATGTAAAATGGTGCAAGGTGTTCGAAATTCTGAAAAAAGTGGGGGTAAACTATAGGGAGACACAGGTCATATACAATATGTACAAGAGCCAGGAGGCAATAATAAGAGTGGACGACCAAGAACGAAGTGCTCGTATTGAAAAGGGTGTAAGACAAACATGTAGTCTTTCGCCCCTACTGTTCAATCTGTACATCGAGGAAGCAATGATGGAAATAAAGGAAAGGTTCAGAATTAAAATTCAAGGAGAAAGGAGATTAATGATCGATTCGCTGCTGACAATACTATCCTGAGTGAAAGTGAAGAAGAATTACGTGATCTTCTGAACGGAATGGATAGACTAATGAGTATAGAGTATGGGTTGAGAGTAAATCGAAGGAAGACGAAGGTAATGAGTAGTAGCACATATGAGAACAGCGAGAAACTAAACATGAGTATCGATAGTCACGAAGTAGATGAAGTTAAGGAATTCTGCTACCTAGGCAGTAAAATAAGCAATGACGGACTGAGTAAGGAGGACATAAAAGCAGACTAGCAGTGGTAAGTAGGGCATTAATGGACAAGAGAAGTCTACTAATATCAAATATCGGCCTTAATTTGAGGAAGATGTTTCTGAGAATGTACGTCTGGAGTACAGCTTTGTATGATAGTGAAACATGGACTGTGGGGAAAGGGGAACAGAAGAGATTCGAGGCATTTGTAATGTGGTGCAGAGACGAGTGTTGAAAATTAGGTGGATTGATACGGTAAGGAATGAGGAGGTTCTGAGCTGAATCGGAGAGGAAAAGAATAGGAGGAAAACACTGATAATGAGAAGGGACAGGATGATAGGACGTCTCTTAAGACATGAGGAAATGACTTCTATGGTACTAGAGGGAGCTGTAGAGGGCAGTAACTGTAGAGGAAGACAGAGGTTGGAATACATGCAGTAAATATTTGAGGACGTGGGTTTCAAATGCTACTCTGAGATGAAGAGGTTAGCACAGGAGAGGAATTCATGGAGGGCCGCATCAAACCAGAAAACAGACGACAAAAAAAAATCATTCGTAATGACTGAATAGGTCCAGGATTTTACTAGTGGTTATCAGTCTTTAGGTCTGCTACATTTATGTAACATGTCTATTTCAGTACCGTAACTACTCCTTCAAGTCCCTAATATGCCTTGTTACGCCCAGTCAAGAGCATCTCACTGTGTTTCGTAGCAACGAAGGCAGGTCGTTCGACACTTGCCTGACACTTTTGCATTAAACTTGCTCTCTCTCTCATACGGGTGAATGGAATGGTTCAAATGGCTCTGAGCACTATGCGACTTAACTTCTAAGGCCATCAGTCGCCTAGAATTTAGAACTAATTAAACCTAACTAACCTAAGGACATCACACACATCCATGCCCGAGGCAGGATTCGAACCTGCGACCGTAGCGGTCGTTCGGCTCCAGACTATAGCGCCTAGAACCACACGGCCACTCCGGCCGGCCGGGTGGATGGATGTCGCTCTATTAGCGTCCAACTAATCGTGACGAAATTTTTATGCCTTGCAGTTGGCTTATATTGGAACATTTCTGTGTTAAAACATATCCTTCCGCCAATGTCTCACATAAGTAATGACAATAACAACTGCTTTTGCGTAAATGTTTTCTACATATTTCCAACTGGTAGAGACCTCTCATGTCTGGCAATTGTTATTCAAGTTTGTTATGTGAGATACTGCCGGAAAGATTTGTCTGTATAAATAACGAATGACGTCTGTTATAGTGTAAAACGGCCTAGCACTTTTTATCTATGTCTAGTGTTAAACATTATTTCATATAATGGGAAAATACTAGTCATTAAAAACGCACTGGAACTGTCGATGTATGCAGACCTCTATATCATGTTTTGTTCAACTAGCAAACACTGATCAGCTGTGCAGTCGGCAGTATGTGGAATGCCCCCCGGTTCATAGAGTTAACGCCGTCTTTTGATATAGGGTGCATCAATTCACTAGTTGGTTGATTTTATGATTGACGGTAGAATTCACATTACTTAATCACAACAGATAACTCCGTATAAATGTGATATATGTATGTTTTATGATATACTTTATTCATAGTAGGTTACATTATTCTGTGGGTCCTACTTTAATTTCCTGTGACGAAATCGTAGGTTGTGCTGCCTGACGCCAATGACTATGTGCCGCCTATTATGATGTAAATACTTTTATACATTTTATTACGTGTGGTTTTTCGTTAAAATACAGGTCGGACTGTTATGTTTTAACATTACGATGTCTTTTATATATTCTTTTCCATTGATATACATCAACCTGATGTGGGCGCGTGGACCGAAATTGATTGTTCAATGGATAAATTTCAGCTTTTGGCGGTTAATAGTGTTCAATTAATCACGAGCTGCAGAGTACCAATTTCTGAAGACGTATCGCCCACGTTAGCTAGTTCATCCACATATACATGGTGTCCCTCCAAAGAGGCTTCAGGAACTTTTCTCTGATATTTCGAAATATATTTCCAATTTCTTTTTTGCAAGGTGTAGCTGGAGTCAGCACAAATAAATAGTGCTCGTTACGTCTTTTATGCGACACCCATTGCCAACGGCAAGAAAGCGTCGGTTTCTTTCCTGTTACAAGTAAAACTATTTAAAACAATTTTTAAGGCGGATTTTTGTGTGTCCATCAGACAGAGCGGTCCAAAGTTAGTCTATTGCGACATTAGTTTCTTCGACATGTACTAACTGTGACAGTAACACACGAAGAATGAACAGTACTCCGAAAGTGACAGCGCCGTCGTGGCCTCTGCTGATTGCTAACGCTATGCAACAGTGCTGCTTACTCGTTGCTGGAGTACTGGTTCCTCTTCGTGTTTTACTGTAGCTGTTGGCACATATCTATAAAACTAAATTGAGACCGCTGTGTCAAATGGCAGGACAAAATTCAGCGCTGAAGATCATTCAATCTGTAACGGGAAACGACCTGATGCTTTAGGTTGAAAGTGGACGTCTTATAGAAGACGTGTAAGGTGTCAGCAAATCCAACACCTTCCATGAAAACCCTGATATGGTAGCAAATCCGGGCAGTATGTCACATAGCTCCGAATAAATCCTGACATTAAACTAACGAAAGTAATACGATCAACGAGTGAGCAAATGGAATACCACAGACTAACACAAGAACGCTTAAATGCATGTCATACCTTCCCACCGCGAAACAGACTCAGTTCCGAGGGGAGAAACGAGAACAGAAGCCAAGAGCAGAACCGTGTTAAGCTTGAAGGCCCTACGATAAGGGACTGACACCCACGTTGCCAGCCGACCGCCAAGACCACCCCCCAGCCCATGTTAAAGATAAAACCCTCCAGAAGAATAGTATAGATCTTGCGATAATACTAAAAGGGCCACACCATCTGCAAGTTTTAGCGTGAGACTATACGCGTCTCTGTTATGTTTCAAACGTTAAAACATTGACCCACCACGAAAAGTATAACTTTTCTCATTGGATAGACAGAATTTTTGTAGGGGGAGCTTAAGGTTAACATTGAGACCTGATTGGTCAGTTGAAAACACAGCCAGATACATTTTTCTTAAACCAGCTTCGGTAAATTGTAGTAAGGAGAGGTTAGAGAGGAGTTGCTTCCAAGAGGGCGAGGTGTGTGGAGCTGCGCCGCCTGCCACCCCCTGACACTGCCTAACCAATGACAAGGTAATGAATGCACACGATGGTGCGTTCATTAGGCTTCACTCAGAACTGCAGAAGTCTCATCTGTTACATCCCCTTTTTGCGTAATACTAGTGTCGATCGTCACTTAAAGCTCATGGTATTCACATTTGCTACGAGAAGTTAAAAATCTGAAACGAGATGATTTTTTTGTTATTTAATTATTGAGAAGCCACATCAGCCACTATAATTTACAACAAGTTAAATAATTAATCAATGTTAATTGTGGGTCTCTGTAGACCATTTTTGATAGTTTTCTCTTTTATGAAATTTAATTTAAACGTAGATTATAGATGTGATATGGCATAGGTCATCCTTCGATCCATTGTAGAACATGGAAACCCATTCAGGGAATATTCGTTCACATTTTTGTTGAATGCAGTTGGTTTTTATCATCCTGTATTAAAATATTTCCCTTTATCAATAGTGCAATTTATAAACAATGTTTTGTGAGTAGAATAAAATTTCCAATGGTAAACGTAACTGCTTTTTCGACGTTATTTTACCAGCTAACTAAAAATAGGATAGCCTTGAAACCCTTCCACTAAATTTAGTTAGTATTACGTTTCTTTTACAGGGAGTGCAGTGGAGCTGTCGCTGAAATCATTAAGTATTTTATTATATCATCGCTAGTCTCACTGAACTCTCCTGAACTCTACATGTCATGTGTGGTCTGGCGTCTCCTTACCAGCAACAGGTCCCAGGTTCAAACTAGTCAATTCCCTAAAAAACACGCTCAGAGCGTCGTTGCGCGAAAGTGGTCGGGAGACACGACTTACAACTAACAGACGCCACGCAGAATGTTAGAGACGTGGTGACCGGTACTTGATTCGGCTGCCTCTATCTACACATTGGAAAACCACAACTGCATGTATCTTCGAAAACAGGAGAGAATATAAGACTGACGACTCTAAGGAAGGACGCTCTCTGTATTAAACAGTTTTTGTATATTATGATTAGCATTAACAGTTTGGTAAAAGAAGCGTGTAACGGAACGGATACCTGACATTTTGAACCAATCACTGACCTTGAGATTATATTGCGGCTATTCAGAGAACTGATGAGGATCTCCTAATAAGTAATGAAGCATAGTTCGTCTGCGCACTCTGAGAGACGGAACCAGGTCTGGCCCGATTCCGCTTCAATCTGAAAGTACAGGACAAACTCAACGTGCTAAAATTCTTTCGCACGTTGTAACTAATGCATAACCGTAGATTATTAAGGATACAGATGCAAATCCTCTTTCATTATGTTTCTACATTATGATGTCTGAATTTTCACTCACAACATAGACGGTGAGAGACATCGTCGGACATTGTTCCAGGCCTTACTTAAGACGATCAGAGTTCCAACTCTTTGCAGATACTTCCGGTTTTTTTTCGCCACACAGCCCGTTTCGTGTCAGTTTGGGATTTCTTCTACGTTTTTGACCATTATGCTTCAAAACGCTCGACAATGACAGCGCGCTGTTTTATCGTGAGCACCTTTTTCTGTTACATTCATCTGACCGCTAAACACGTGTTCTCCGCTCATTCACTCAAACGCCATGTCACAGCGAAGTACGGGGACAGAGCATGCGGGAGACGGGTATTTTCAGACATGTGCCAGCAACCCACTCCTGCATGAAAATCATGAATTCCAGCGTTTTCTGTGACTGGCGATTGTCCTTCCCATGAAAAAGAGTCATTTAAGCGTCAGACTTACAAACATTTTCCAAGCAAGTTTTTAATTTTTTCTGCCGCGTATAATCCTTCTGGAAGGGTAAGCCACGGTCTTCCGTCGAGTTCCCCCTTTCTCCCCTACCTAGTAGTTTCAATTCCGTACACGCTGTGTTTGATTATATGGTAGCAATGTTTAAAATCATTGGAGGAAAATGAGTGACAGAAAAAAAATTAAGTAAATGTCAAGGTATGCTAAAAATTCGCGTGGATAGATGAGATACTGCAGTCCCTGTGTTGTTCAGAAATACGATGCATTATACAGACACTGCGGCGACTACGGCCTTTATGAAATACACGAAATGTATTTGCAGGTGCGAATACTTCATAACGGCTTTTATAACCACTGTAGTCGCCGCGGTGCCTGTTGCTTCGGACATACATGCATGTACCAAAGAATTCTGCATCGTATTTCTGATCAACACAGTTGTCCGCTGACGCCGGGCAAGCGACTTTCAAACTAAAATGCCTCCCCTGTTTGGGAATACACATAATGAACGTACGAGTGCGACTTGTAGACAAATGGTCGACGACATAAGGAAAATTGGGTGTGGCCGTGAGTCATTTTCGGGTAGACTATTGGTAAGGCGACCGCTCGTGACAAGCACGAATTTCGAATTCGAGTACCGGTCCGGCATAAATTTTCATTGTCGTCTTATACAGCTGATGTTTCGGCATATCAGCAACTGCGAAGACATTTCCTGTAAAGTCTTGCAACTTCATCTGCGCTCGGTATTTCAAACATAATATCTTCTTGTGTGAAAGACGCAGGGCATAGTTGCGAAACCTGTAGGCTCCATGGTCTGTCGTTTTCCGCAGTCATAGCTGGTGGCGTCCACAGGAAAGTGCAGTTTCTGGAGCTAGCTCCTGGATCTTAGAACGAAGAAGGCCGAGTGACCTCCACATGAATCAGTTCTGCCGATGCCCAGATTAGGTAGAGGTATTCTCAAGTCGAGAGATCTACAATTGTTTTCTTGCTTTGTGGGTCTCGATGACAAACACTGAGAATGATGACACTAGCAAAATGTTTCAGTGCTACAAAGTATCCGTGCCCAGTTTGGTACGAATCCATCGCTGAAAATATAGTGGACAAGGCGCCGAATGAAACGTGTTGTCTTTTGCAGTTTCTTCGAAATTTATTTGCTGACTGAGTTAGTCCGTAACATCAGGTGTATTAGGCATGGATCTGCTGCCCAACAGGAACGAATGAAAATTTGTGCCAACCACTTGTGGTAAATGGGAAATCCGGTTTCGAGTCCCGGCCAGGCAAAAATTTTCGTATGTCTCTGTTGGCTGTTGGATCGACGCCTAATACTACTGGTGTTAAAGGATTCGCAGTCAGGGAATAAATTTCAATATGTGTCGTACAGCTGTGATCGTCAACAGCGTCTGCTTTTTGACCGATACTTGTAAAAATAATGACACGTGGTTTGAAACCTACGCCACCTGTGATAGTCTACCTACAGGTGGCGTAGGTTTCAAACCACGTGTCGGGACTAGAAACCGGATTTCCCATTTACCACAAGTGGTTGGCACAAATGTTCATTCGTTACTGTTGGGCAGCAGATCCATACCTAATACACCTGATGTCACGGACTAACTCAGTCAGCAAATAAATTTCGAAGAAACTGCAATAAGACAACACGTTTCGTTCGGCGCCTTGTCCACTATATTTTCATTGATGGATTCTTACCAAACTGGGCACGGATACTTTGCAGCACTGGAACATTTTGCTAGTGTCATCATTCTCAGTGTTTGTCATCGAGATCCACAATCTACCAGTGTTCTTGCGAAGGATATTATTTCTAGTATCCACCTTCAGTCTCGTATTCTCGCAACGCTGCTCGTAGATCAGAGTACGATAGATATTAATTCCGAGTTATTTTGGATAGGTCGCATCTACCAACTGTATCCTTTTCAACTTGATGTCAAATTTCGAGGTATCCGATACTGCTCACGTTGAAACATTCAAATTCGTGTTTTAGCTGGGTTTGGACGTTGTAGTAGTGGACACTCAGCTTCCCCAATATATCTGTCACGCGGGTTCCAGTATCTTCAAAAGATTTTCCTTTACTCGCTAGTGCCAGATCAGTAGCGTTAAGGAAGCTCCTTGCGTTCGCCTGAAGTGGCTGGTCATTGGTAGGTATATTAAATATTACTGGTGACAAAACATTTCCTTCTAGTAAGGCATGTGACACCTCCATAGACTTATTCAAAGTTTCATGTTGTGAAGATGGATTAAGATAAGTAGAGGAAACTTTTCAAGGATCTTCAAGAAAAGTCACAACGGTACAAGAACACCGAAATCAGATATCCGAAAAGAAAAGTCAATATACTCTCGGTACATTAGCTCATGAATTGCAAATGTTACCCAACATAGCGTTCCAGAACACTAGAAAAACAATAACTGCAGTACCGCCGACAGTGTATCGTTTGACATTTGATACTTCATAACCATCTGGTGTAGGCCGATAGGTGACGCAGCCAATTAGACTGCGAACGTAAACAGTAGATGAACGGGCGTCACGACAGGCTTTCACGGGTTTCCTGAGCACGGTGAAAACAAGCACATCATAGTCCACTGGATTCGGGTTTAGGCTACTTTCTGTGTGGATGATGCCGTAAACATAAAATTTGTTTGACCTCGTTATTGATTTACTGTGCATTGTACTTTAGGGGATGGTACATCCTTGCCTTTCTCAGATCTCAAAACAGACTTTTCTATCAAATTTAACGTACACTCCGAACAACTACGAATTTCGCATAATCACTAACAGAGACGGAAGAAATGAGAAGTGAAAGAGGAAACATGGAACCCTGGTCTGTCTTTAGATGGAACCTTTAGAATCACAGTCATCACGTAAACAATGACAATTCATTGAATTCTTGGCCAGTTAACATCACTTAGGTAAATAACTTACATGTTGATCGTCATGGCTGTTAAAACACACACAGCATTTTTGTAAAAGGTTTTCGATCACTCCTCGTTGAGCCGACCGTTATGTACTTAAAATGTACACTGTAAATAGTTCGAATTTACCTTTTTACTCGACCATAGTCAATTCAATGCCTTTAAACTTTTTCACGTTAAGAATTACTGTGGGAGAAACTGATATATGCAATAATTAATTTAATTGCTGATATTCTTTTCTCCTAGTTTTACAGAACTTCAGCAGTGCGACAATGTTAAAACAAATTCTTTAATATTTACTTCTTTTCATTTAGGATTTGTGGTAAATAAAATTCGATCTTTTCTAGTATCAAATGGATGTGAACTGGAAAATGAGCCTGAAGTTGATATGCTCTACAAAATTTTGCTATTGAAATTTGGTCCTAGTTCACAGCTAAATAATCTGAGTTTAACGTTTACAAAAAGCAGATTTCCGAACTCAGCTTCACCCTATTTGTTTTTTTGTGTTGACTAAGATGAACTGCCTTATACAATTAGCTCTCAGCCTCTTAGCATCTGTGTTGCACGAAAGCTGGACATTCATAGCAAATCGTATTCAACGAGGGACTGCCTCATTCAAGCCTAGCCTCCATTCGTTTTGTACTTATGATTAATTTTAGTGCTTTGTGCTAAATATTTATTATGTTGGTGTACTACAGGTTTTAATAACTGTGAACGCACTGAAGATGCTTAAGTTGTGAGAAATAAATGTTTGATTTGGTCGAAATTGTACCGTAATTACTCCGTGCCGGGACTACAGTAACAGTCAGACTGTGTGGTGATGGTGTAGGACTCAGTGAGGACAGATGCATGTATGTTTGGCTGGGAAAGTGTGTAGGTAGGTGAGGACGTTCTTTTCACTTCAGGGAACAGAAGTAACAGAAGAAACGGTCGGGGTCGGAATCACCTCGTTGTGTTCTGTGACGATTTAAGACTAGATAGAGCCTTCTAACTCCTGCACTGAGGTAGCTAAAGAACAGATAAAACTGTTCACAATGAGATTTCCATATTTAGATAGAGTGAGGTTACGATATGGAGGATTTGTCGTCAGCTATGAGTTTGGGAAGCAGAGAGTGTTTGGATCAATGGGTGTGACGACGAAATAAATAAGGACGGTAGGTTCTGGTTTTAGTGAGTTTCAGCTTCGCTTCAGATCAGTTGCAGTGAGGGGTAGCTGTACTTACTTGTGAGCATAGATTGTAAAATGAGGAGCTGTTTGTTAAGTATGGTTATCTTCACAGAGGAAAAAAGACGGTTGCAGAATTTATGTACTTTTTAACATCAACTGCGTTTTGAAGGTGTTTCTGATTCTGGAGTAAACGGCGTACCTATAGTGAATATTTTTGCATCAGATTTAGTGTATTGTCAATGTAAATGGGTTTTGGAGAGAAACTGTAACGACTACATAAATTACCAAGAGCTCCCTCAACTTGTTTAGATTATGATGAAAACGATGACGACAGTTCAATGTTTTTAGTGATGCTGAAGCTACTGCTGATACAATAGTTACTGTTAAGAATGAAACTACTGGAGCTGACAATGGCGAGTGTGTATTGTGATAATTCTATGGTGTTGTGGCTGTAAATGGAGAACGTAAATTATGGATTGGATATAGCTTCGACGTCTGTTCTGTCATTGGATGCCGTGAACAGACATGGATTTGCACTCTTGGCAAAGACTCTCAGTTTATACATCATCTTATGAAAGGTATCCAGACACCTATTAATGAACATGAATATAGCGGATGTCCGTCCTTAACCAATATTACATCGTCAGATATGCTGCGGACACTTTCAATGAAGTTTCTTACGTCTGGTAGACCATTATTTGTGAAGAGTCGAAACCAGAGTGGGCAGTAATGGTGTGTGCTGGGTCCTGGAGCGAAGTCGACAAACTCATCCCAAAGGTGTTTCTGAGTTGAGGTCGGTAGTCTGACAGGTCGGTCCATTTCACGAATGCTACTGTTCACAAACCACTGCCTCACAGATACTGCTTTATGAGTGGGTGTATCATCTCTTAACAGTTTCTCTGCTGTATGTAGTACACAACGTTGTAAAATGTGCTCACATCCTTGAGCATTTTAGCGTTTTCTTAATTGTAAGAGGTGGATCACACCATAACCACGAAAACCATCCCCATACCATAACATCAACTCATCCGTGCCTCAGTGTTGGCGCTACACCTGATGGCGGGTAACATTCTCAAGGCAATCGTCAAACCCAGAAATATCCATCGGATTACCACAGAGTGTAGCGTGATTCATCTCTCCAAATCACTCGTTTACAGTCACCCAGCGGCCAGTGACGTGGCTCTTTACACCACCTTAAACGTCGTTCAGCAGCTGGACTACACACACGTGTGGCTTATGAGCAGCTGCTCGATCATTGTATCTCATAATTATACACTCATGACGCACAGTCATCGTGCTAGCTGGACTACTAGTAGGAGTTAGCTACTCATGCGAGATTCCTCCTGCTAATTTCGTGCTGTTGTCTCAAAAAACAAAAAAAATTCCAAATGCTCGACGGTCCCTGCCCATCAGTAGATGAGAGCTCCCTGGTATTGGTTTTAGTTGTTATTATCCCTTCGCGTTTCCAGTTTGCTGTCACATCACTAACAGTTGACTAGAGAGGATTTAGAAACATTGAGATGTACCTGATGGATTTGTTACCCAGGTGAAAGGCAGTGACTAATCCTCGTGCGAGGTCACTGAGCAGTCCTGACCAACCCACGCAACCATAGTCGTAACAGGGCGAAGGGCGGGGGAGGGCTGAATTTACAGGCGAGAACAACTGCTGATGGGCTCGAATTAGCCTCCCGCTTGACGGGCTCCAGTGCATATGACTGCCTCAAACTGTGGGTGGTGGGTGAGCGCAGGGCCAGATGGAGCACCTGGAGGATCGCAGGAGGCGGCCGCAGCTTCTGGGGAGCGCTGCACCGCGCCGCGGCTGCCGGATTGAATTTCCGGGGGGAAGCACGCTCTGCGATAATAACTTCCGGCGGCACGCGGATTAGGCTCGCAGGAGTTTGGTGGCGGCTAAAGCGCGCCGGCAGCGGCGTACCGGAGCTCGAGGAGACGACACGCCACACTCTGCCAACTGGTGGCCCTATGGAAACTAATTCACAGCCACCACATTCATGTAGGAGTACACAGTCTCCTTCGTTGAAATGCCGGGTATCAAATCAGCAGGCCTGTGCCGTTCTCTTGGTGGTGATACTTGCCTAGTCCCTGACCTACAAGTGCCACATATGCTGTCCAGTAACACTGCTGTGACAACCTTCCAGTATTGAAGCTAAGTGCCGTTTACAATGTAAAGAAGAAAACGACTCAATTAAAACCAATTTCTTTACGTCGTGATGGGACTTCGTAGGTATAAATGAAACGTGCCATAACAGACGAAATGGACTCAGAGGCTGTCCAACAGTTACGATGAAGCACCCAGAGGACATCGTCTGATGCCAGTATAATTTCTTACAAGTCCGCATCGTTGACGGGTATTTATAAGACCAAAGTTAAAATTATCTTGGACAGGTAGTGCGTCCACCAGGGTGTACAGAGTTTCTCGTTTTTAGTGTTCTTACCAAGCCTGACAGGGCGTATAAGGGGCGAGAATAGCGTTCAATGGTGAGTAAGCACTGCAAAGGGCCCTCATGTGAAACAGCTCTATCAGTACCTCACAGAGTTTTAAACAAGCCTCGTAGTAGGTACTTGGGGCGTGCGACGAGTCAGTGGATCGGTGTTGGGCTGTACGGCAAGGTTATGGAGGGCGCATTCGTCGTCAAGTTTCGGGTTGACCACGTTTCACCTCCACAATGTGTTATGTAGCAAATTATTCCGAGTCCTTACACAGTTAACTGAAGTAAACGTTCTTAGACTGTGTCTTGCTGTGTGGCCGGGAGAGAGAGAGAGAGGGAGAGAGAGAGAGAGAGAGAGAGAGGGTTGTTGGGTTGGGTAATTTTGGGGGGAGGAGACCAGACAGCGAGGTCATCGGTCTCATCGGCTTGCGGAAGGATGGAGAAGGAAGTCGGCCGTGTCCTTTCAAAATCAACCATCCAGGCATTTGCCTGGAGAGATTTGGGGAAATCACGGAAAACCTAAATGAGGATGGCCGGACGCGGGTTTCAACCGTCGTTCTCCCGAATACGAGTCCAGTGTGCTACCACTGCGCCAACTCGCTCGCTAGAGAGAGAGAGAGCAGTTGTGCAGCTCGCTGGCCTAGCATTCGACCCATTTTGTTAGGCACATTACATATGAATCTACAAATGGTTCAGATGGCTCTAAGCACTCTGGGACTTAACACCTGAGGTCATCAGTCCTCTAGACTTACAACTACTTAAACCTAACTAACCGAAGGACATCACACACATCCATGCCCGAGGCAGGATTCGAATCTGCGACCGCAGCAGCAGAGTGGTCCCGGACTGAAGTGCCTAAGACAGCTTGGCCACAGCTGCCGGCTATGAATCTACAGATATAGTATTAAATTTTGTCAGATCTTTCTAATACTTCGTATTAATACTTTCTCTGATACTACAACAATACTGTAAAATCCTCAGTTCGTTATTTCCACTACTTTCTGAGGTATAGAAATATACCTAAGGGCCGGAATAATTTTTGTGGTGTTAAGAAACTGAGATATGGACTGGAAAGTATTCAATTATAGTATCAGCTGAAATTATAACTAAAAATATCAGTTCACAGAAGTTGTTTTCCAAGTCCTTCCTTTGCTCTCGCTTCAGAAACTAGCTGATGTAATAGTAAACACCTCAGAATTACTATTTAATGATGTATTGCAATGTAAATAATGTGGAGAGGGTGACAGACTATGTGGAGGGCATTCGTAACGGGTGGATGTTTCATTTTATTAAAAACTATGTAAAATGTGTGAGTGGGAACTTCTTGTGCAGTCATGAATCATGTGACGTATGTTCAAGTGTGCATGCTTTTGCATAAAAGCAGCCGGAAGGAATGTTAGTTTATTAATCAATTAGTAATTCATTTCTGCGGATAATACATGATATTTAAAAATTAAAATAGGATTGATAAATAAATTCTTTTAGAAATTGCCCTTGGTAATTCTATTGGACGGCTTTGGAATTACCAAGAGAATGTGAGTGATCGAGCTTTTCTGATTCGCTGCCTAAATCAACAGCCAATAGGAATTAGAAATCTCTCGCTCTTTTTGGAGTGTTCGGTAGTACTATGATGTGTCTGTAGGAATAGCTCCATATCCGTCTTATTGCACGGATCAATGCGGGATAGCGCCACACAACTTTTTGTCAAGGTGAAGAAAATCTTACGTTCTGACGGCTCTTTTGTCGTATTTTTGAAGCGACTACTATTTTGAGCATTTTGTTAAAAGTCTGGAGTATTTAAATGGTTTTGTTTGGAAGTTATTGTGTGACATTTCTTGTCTTACTTAAACTCCGCATGGTGTGTTTCGTGAACATTTCATAACATTTTGGCAAGCACTTCTTTTTAATAAGCCCTCTGAAGGACTTTATGTAGCAAATGGCGAACAGCTCTGGATCAGTGCCTGCACAGAAAGGGACAGTTATTGGGTTCGGACTGGCGAACTTCTGGTGCTTTCGTGTACGGTCTCGTACTAAAAAGAGTAACCAACTCGCACCAACAATAGTTTGACAGTAAATACGGCATTGATAGCCATCTACAGCATATTTTGGAGGCTATAATACTAAATTAGTTGTACTTCAAACATTATCAAGTTATTTAGTATCCAGATGGCACTAAATTTTACGAACTTACAGAATCTGTCTCCAAGACTCAGTGACGCAGCCTTTGTTTGGTGGGTATTTCGTGGGTGTTTCTTCAGAGCTGCTTTTCATCGTTTGAGTGAGTATCTGTCAACGTAGATGGAAGGGTACGGACAGCAAGAGGCTTGCCAAGGTCGGTGGACTCAACTATTAACAGGTGGCGAAGAACGAACATATCTCGCCGCAAAGAGCGGACCACGATATTGTGCTCCAAGTATTTCGTAGCCTTTCACATCTGGGTCTGCCATTGAGAACAAGTAGTAGACTCCCTGCAACATTCTGTGTTACCCGCAGCATTGGTCCGATACTGGCAACAGTCACACTAGGGAATTACTGCGTCATGCGTAGGGGTGTTAATGCCACGGCACAAACGGCCATGGTTGCGGCACACATGGACTGCTAAGGAATAGCATTGCACTGTGTATAGCACACTTTGCTGGATAACTGCCTTTGCCGATATGGGGGCACCTGGGGCGAGAGCTAATTCTCTCAATGTTTGTGAGTCGCAGTGGGATTACCAATGGCGTCTTAGTATGGACTGTTATTGGGTATGACTTCGAGTAACGGCTGGTGCTGACTGAAGGAATTCTGGAGGTACAACGGTATATTGCGGACATCAAGCTTCATGATGTGTTACCCCTCATGCGACATTACCATAGTGCTTTTCTCCAACATGACAATGCTAGTCTACGCATGGCACCTGTCCCTATGAAAAGTCAGCGTCATGCTGAAATACTCTTGCGGACAGGAAGGTCCTCAGGTCTGTCTTCGATTGAGCACGTGTGGCATCAGCTTGAACATCATCTACTCCGATTCCCAAAGTGCTCCACACGCTCTTGAACAGATGTACCCTGCAGATCGGATGGTGCAAGAGGTGCAGGACGCACTCCTGCTCATGCAACAGCAGGGTAAGGATGTAATTTTCTGCTGGGTTCCAGGGCACATAGGGATTCCTGGAAATGAATTTGCAGATGCGGCTGCCCAGGAGGCTTGCTCCATCCCACCTCCTGCTCGCTGTTCCGTCCCCCTGCAGGCCATTACGTCTTTCGTGACTCGGAAGGTCATGCGTTGGTGGGAGGCTCAGTGGCTGGAAGTGAGGGATAATAAGTTGCGAGCGGTGAAGGATTCTGTCCGACCGTGGCTCACCTCCTTCCGACAACGACGCGCTGAGGAAGTAGCCCTTACACGGCTTAGAATAGGACATTGTCCTTTGACACATGGTTTTCTGTTACGTCGTGAGGAGCCACCAACATGTCAGACATGTGGGACACAGCTGTCGATACGACATATTTTAACTGAGTGTGTTTTATATGCGGGTTTGAGGGAAGATTTCAGTTTCCCACCAGACCTACCCTCTCTTTTAACTAATAATGAGGCGAGTGTCGCTAGAGTTTTACGTTTTTGTGTGATGTCTGGACTTCTTCCCAAAATATTGGGATTGAAGTCTTAATGTGCTGTCCAGTGGTTTGGTCACCCATTATTTGTAAGTGGTCACTCAGCCACCGTTAATTATTTTTACCTGTTTGTACTGCTATTTTATTTTTAGTTTTATCTCCCTGTTTTGATGTGCTGTGTCCAATCTTGCAATTTGAACAATACCCATTCTCTCACAATTCGGCTCTGAATTGAACTTTTGGGAACGGGTGCTGATAACCTCGCTGTTGTGCGCCCTAAAACGCTAATAATCATCATCATCATCATCTCCAACCCAGTCCCGTGTTGAGTATATAACGAACCATATATAGCACTTGTTGGCCAGATTGCCTCAGGAGAGGATGTAGCGGCCTTATGACACCTTTCCCAATCTGATAAATGCGCTCACCCAGTCCAGAGGAAGCTGCATCGTCGAACGGAAAACTGGCTTCATGCTGACTTAAATAACATCTCATACACTCTCAATCAGTCAAGTTTCTTTTCGTTTTCCCCTTTGCTGCTGGGTCTTGATTGCTTTTGTGATGCAGTGTGTTTCAGATATATTATCTTGGTTTTATTGGAACTCCATAATATAGAGTGTTTCAAAAATACTCACTAGTGACTAGAGAGTCTAGTCACTAGTGACTAGAGAGATTCGATGTTAAATTATGGATATGACTACAAAGTCCTTATTTTGTAAACAGTCATCTCATTCTACCAGAGTATATTACTCTGGTAAACGTATTGCGTTGGAGTTCATTTAACAGCTGCGTTTGGCTTTCAGAAATGTTCTGCGTTCACTCCAGTGGGAGAACATTAGCAGTAGCACTGTGTAGCACAAAACTGACTCAAAAGTAAATGATGAAGTGAAGTCATAATTCTACTTCGTTCCCTTGACAAGTGTCACAAAACCATCAAACTGTTAAATCTCGTAAAGTCGCAAACGCTTTCGCATATCTAAACAGAATGTCAGATAGTTTGCAAGTATTCACTACAGGTTTTATCCAGGTAGGATAATTATGATAACTCCACGCTTCAGAACGTGGGCACCGATATTGCAAGGCGGTGATTATAGTGCGGAGGCACAGACTTAATGCGGTATGTCGACATCGAAGATACACAAGTACTAGATAAGCGCTGTCACCGATAAGCCAGAACGAAATATCTGTAAAGATGTAAGATTTTACTCTGTTGTGAGCTGATGATTCCTTACAGAGTGATCTCTTACGTTTTCTTGTATTTTTATGTTCTGCCATCTTATGTATTACGAATGTACCGATTATCCTATATCACCATGTTCATGATTCTAATTCGTGATTTTGAATGATTCTAGAGCTTAGGAGCAGTGGTTGAAGAAAGTATTATGCCAATAACAGCCGCTCGTTGTGCCACGTGTATGTTTATTAAGATTCAGTGCGAGACAGACATGTTTAGCAAATACACGGAAGGTCGTATTCTTTTCGGAGATTTCTGATCACCAAATTATTAGCTCCCGCATTACAGTATGTATCAGGTAATACAAAACTTGGACGTACCCACGAGGATAAAATTAGAGACTTTTCTCTTAGATCGAGTGTTGCCGATAATCGTTCCTTCCTCATAACATCTACAAATGGAATACTACAGGGAATAAATGATTCTGTTGCACTATACATACCTCCACCAAACACCAGATGCTAGATCACGGAGCACAGATGTCAATGCAACTGTAAATTGATCTGAATCCACGTTGTTCTTAGGATTCATATCAGTCTATGAAACGGCGTCGTGTTCCATTACAGCCCCACAACGAGCGAGGTGGAGACATACATGCTCATATAATCAAGGTAACAGAACTTCGTCAACAGAACCTTGTCAGTGCCACAAAGGTTTAATAACATTTTCAACATTTACATATAACTAACAGCCACTGTATGAATTATTATTCCAAATTATTCACTGAATGCGAATTTGGGACCGGCAAAATTACAGACCAATACACCTAACTTCCGTTTTCTGCAGAATCCTTGAAAATATTCTGAGTTCGATTATATTAAACTTTAGTGAGTCTAAGAACCGTTTGTCCACGAACCAGCATGGTTTTAGAATGCATCGCTCGTTCGGAATTCAGCTTGCCCTTTTGTTACATGATATTCTGCGACTTATGGATGATAGGCAATAGGCAGACGCCATAGTTCTAGTTCTCCAGGAGGCGTTTGACACAGTGCGCCACTATAGGCTGTTAACGAACGTACGACCATATGGAATAAGTACACAGATATGTGAGTTGCTCGAAAATTTCTTAAGTGTTAGAAGCTAGTATGTTTTCCTCGACGGCAATTGTTCATCGGAGACAAGGGTCTTGTGAGGAGTCCCTCATGGAGGTATGATAGGACCGCTGTTGTTCTCTGTATACATAAGTTGTTTGGCGGGAGGATGGACAGCAATCCACTGTTGTTGGCTGATGATGCCATGGTGTACGGTAGGGTGTCGAAGTTGAGTGACTGAATGGCAGAAAGTTCTAAACGTTGAAAAATGTAAAAAGGATGAGTAGGAAGAACAAACTTGTAATGTTCGAATACAGTATTACTAGTGTCCTACCAGGCACAATCAAGTCGTTTAAATATCTAGCCGTAGCGTTGCAAACCGATATAAAATGGAACGAGTAGGTGAAAACCGTGGTAGGGAAGGCGAATTGTCGACATCGGTTAATTTGGAGAGTTTTAGGAAAGAGTGTTTCCCTTGTGAAGGAAACCGCATATAGTATGCTAGTGCGACCTATTCTTGAGCAACGTTCCAGTGTTTGGGATCCATACTAGGTCGGACGGAATGAAGACGTCGAAACAATTCAGTGACGAGCTGCTAGATTTGCTACTGGTAGGTTGGAACGACACGTAAGTGTTACGGAAATGCTTTGCCGGAAATGGAAATCGCTGAAGGGAAGGTGACGTTCTTTTTGAGAAACACTATTCCGAAAATTTAGAGAACCGGCATTTGAAGCTCGCTGCCGAATGATTCTTCTGCCGCCAACATACATTGTGCGTAAGCACCACGAAGATAATACAGGAGAAATTAGGACTCTAAAAATACCAAAATCGCAACATTAAATATGTGTTTCGAGTAGAACATGAAAGAAAATGACTAGTAGTGGTAAAGGGTACCCTCCGCCAAGCACTTTTCGGTGGCTTCTGGAGTATCCAAGTAGATGTAGTTGTAGATGTAGATGAGAGCAGCACAATGGCTATAGATAAACTCGTATTACCTGATTGTGAAACGAAAATTTGTGCCGTGCCCAAATACATCAATAAATCTGTACCCACTGATTTCATGAAATTCGCTTTCAGAGAATAATTCGGAATAACATTTTATACTGTTGCTGAACGTCAAACCATATGTACGTTTCATAAGCTGATACGGGACACAGGAAGACCAAAATGGTGTTCATTCCTTGTGGTGTTGTCATTCTCTCTAAGCGGGACCCAAGTAATTTTGCAAGATTAAGAGGAGACGTTCGTAAGACTACTACACAAACATGTGGACTGTGACGTATGGAGGTTTGGATAGGGCCGAGAAGCGTACACGGAACGCTGATAGCTGACCGTTCGCAATAAGCGGGAAATACGGGATCGTATCCCGGTCCGGCATAAATTTTCATGCGTCACAATCGGGTAAAACATCTAAGCCCATGGCGACAGCCGTCAAGAAATTCGAAATTAGCAAATAATATGGGACAGTTTTCCCCATTGTCTCTGAAACTTCGCAGCCTTTCTGAAAGGCATAACCTCCATCGTGAAGACAATATTCAACTATGGGTGCAGTTGATTTCTGATGATGGATTTGGAACTGGGTAAACCAAGAGCGTCTTCTTACATGGCGAATAACACAAAATCAGGTCGAAGACATAACGCTCTTTTCATTTTCTTGTGTCCTTATAAGAACAGTTACCGGCGCCGAGCATAGCGTCCATCCACAGCTGACCATGAGATATGGCCCCTCAAACGATCACCAACCATAGTTTCGATACTGTTGCGAGAATCAAAGTTATGTAATCGTATTCGCGAATGAGAAAACATATCTACGAAAAGTTAACAGAAAGATAGACGTCCGAGAATGCCAACTTTGGCTCCTTAGCTCGATATCGAGGTGTAAGAGCTGTTAATAGAGGGTAAGATCCCTTAGGTTATACCTTGTGTTAAGATGAAGATCAAAAATAATAATTTAATCGTCAGAAATAAAAGTCTCTTACAATGGGTAAACGATCTTCGTGTTAAACAGTTGGTGGGCAACTTCTCGAACACACACTGTGGAATTTAATTTTTTGGGAACTGTTAAATCAGCTGAAATGTCACTGTGTATAGTAATTATAACCCATTATAACGTCGTCATACACGAAAACGAGATTTGAAAATCAGGCGTTCGAAATAGGTAAAAATCAGTGAAACAGCAATTTTCAGGGAAACGGAGGGAGCTGTGGGGCAGAAAATGTGGAAGAACAAGATAGGGGTGCGTCACAGGATTCGTCATACATTAGTTGAAGAAAACCTTCAAAGAAGAAGGAGTCCATGAGGCGTGATACAGTATGTGAAGCAGTTCCGAATCGATTCGTGTCAGTTTTCGTTCAACATTCTTCAAGGGGAGGTTTTTTTATGACCAAAGAGTCACTCAGGGAGACAGCCTTTATTGATTCTGCTTGTAACGGGCAGACTGACTCAGTATTTTTATCTCGATGAGAAGAAAAATGGAGGACAGGCACAGCTTCTGTTTTACATATGTAAACTCACCATGCACATCCAATACTAGCATATAAGATGCAGTTCTTTGAGCCAAAGCTGGAACAGGGCGAAAATTGAAGAGGAAAGTTAGTGTTCTCTTCAAAGAAAATGTAACGGTATTCAGCGTACGCTACTTAGGGAAACAGAAAATCCTCAACTGCGTACCTGTACGAGCATCAGAATCGCCACAACGAGGAGACAGTGCTCGAACACGTAGCAAAAATCTATAAGACAAATAATTTACACGAAAAATCGGTATGAGAGACTGATTTGCTTTGAATGTTCGACATAGGTAATGAATTAAATACATATTTCAATTCCTCTACTGCACGATGTTCCTCCATTACTTATGTTTTCCTTCGTTGAGACCATTGATTATTAGAGTGCTAGTTCGATGTATCGCGAGCCATTTTAGTTGGCATTGGTATTTACGAACGAGGAATTTCGAATAGAATTTTGTATTCGTATTGAGTCAATGTTAGCCAACGACCTTGCCACAGTGGTAACGCCGGTTTCCGTCCGATCACCGAAGTTAAGCGCTGTCGGGCTGGGTTAGCACTTGGTTGGGTGACCATCCGGTCTGCCGAGCGCTGTTGGCAAGCGGGGTGCACTCAGCCCTTGTGAGGCAACCTGAGGAGCTACTTGATTGAGAAGTAGCGGCTCCGGTCTCGGAAACTGGCATACGGGCGGGAGAGCGGTGTGCTGACCACATGACTCTCCATATCCGCATCCAGTGACGCCTGTGGACTGAGGATGACATGGCGGCCGGTCGTACCTTTGGGCCTTCATGGCCTGTTCGGGAGGAGAGAGATTGAGTCAATCTTCATTTGTCTCAAAAAACTTTCAGTTTACTTGAAACTGCTAGTCACTTTAGTTTTACTTGGCGATTACTTTTAGAAATGCGTTCGTTATGTCTGAAATGTCAAGGCAGCAATCATGTAATTTGGACAGATCTGCCTCTACAAAATACGGATTTTTCTGTATGAAATTTGTCTTGTGACAGTTGTAAAACATTAGAAATACTTCTCTTCGTGAATTAAATGAGTTTTTATTGGATCCTGAGATTATGCAACTAAAAGAGTCAAAAATGTACATTCTTAGTTGTCGAGTAATTATTTTACTAATAATATGTATTATATTAACTGTACATTCATTAAAGCGTTATTTTTTCACATCGTGTAATTTGTTATATTTGATACATGAAAAAGAAAATTTTGCCACATGTCGATCACCTTCTGGTTGAACACTCTACTATATAGCTGATAACTGTGCTCAGGTTGAATGCAGAACACATATACATGTCTTAGTCCCAAACACGAACTATCTCTGTTCTCTAATTTAGGTTCAGCGTTCTGCCGACTGATCGCAGTTACGATGCGTAAGTCTTCAGCGTCTCAACGTTGCACCACATTACCTAGCTATCTCGTCGTGAACCTTCCTCAGTTTAGTTGGATGTGCAAGCGTATTTTCTATCAAGTACGCTACTGCTAGTCTGCATGCATTGACCTTAGTAATTTTCTTGTTTATCTTTCTCTCTTTACTAAATTATCTCTATTATCCCTATGATATCATACTTTCGAGGCAGAATCAACAGGCTACATCCCACTTCTATATTGCTGGTCCGCAATTCTTTGACCAAATCTACTTACGAAAAGCGACAATTTCGTTTTATTCTCTGTTAACAGTATGTGTGTGTAGCCGAATAGGTACACACAACCGCATTGTAAGTTGAGGGCTTTAGTAAGATGATACGGTGCCGAAACCAATGTTCACTTCCCGTCAGTCACCCATGCGGTTCCAAGAATCCCACAAACGATTTGACTTCCCTACGGAGGGAATTCACAAACATTACCGTTCAGATACTCTGTTTCCTTGGACTGGCAATAGACCTTCTTGCCGAATTTGTAACTAGGTTATCATTTCTAACATCCTTCACAGTAGGGTTTAGTTTCTCATCTGGTCAGAACTGTAAGTTCCAAATTTTCGATGTTAGTGGTAAATCAACCTCCAAGTTCTCAAGTGCACCACTTTGTGAAACGCTGAACAACATTAAGTCGGAAGTGCGTCTACCAATCGTGTGAAATGGCGAAATTATGTAAGGTTAAGAAAGTGATGCGTTCTTCTTAACTAGATGAAGTGGTTCTACTTCATCTGAGCTTCCCAGAAATTGTGCAAGTTTGTACTGTACTGTAATTAATATAGGACATTCGTGAGGAGATTTTATTAAATTGCTAAAACATTGTATAGACAGATGAAACAATGAGTCAAATTTCAGTGATCAACTGACTGAGAATCTGCGTTTCAGAATTGGGAACAGTCGTTAATGACGAGTACACTAGTGGTACTTCCAGATATTAGTAGGGGATTTTAATCCATTGTCTCGTGCTGCTAATACCGGAGGCAGTGCACACAATACTGGCAGAGCTGCAGGCAACGCACCGTGATGTCATAAAGTGCTGTGTAAACGCCTCCAGAGTTGCAATGGCACAGAAGTTGCGAAGGGTGTGGGTGTCAGCGCACTCCAGCGACGATAGCGCCCTGCTGCCTGCTGTCACGGCTGTGAGCCGTGAATGAAGACAGTGTACAGGGTGATTCAAAAAGAATACCACAACTTTAAAAATGTGTATTTAATGAAAGAAACATAATATAACCTTCTGTTATACATCATTACAAAGAGTATTTAAAAAGGTTTTTTTTCACTCAAAAACAAGTTCAGAGATGTTCAATATGGCCCCCTCCAGACACTCGAGCAATATCAACCCGATACTCCAACTCGTTCCACACTCTCTGTAGCATATCAGGCAAAACAGTTTGGATAGCTGCTGTTATTTCTCGTTTCAAATCATCAATGGTGGCTGGGAGAGGTGGCCGAATCACCATATCCTTAACATACCCCCATAAGAAAAAATCGCAGGGGGTAAGATCAGGGCTTCTTGGAGGCCAGTGATGAAGTGCTCTGTCATGGGCTGCCTGGCGGCCGATCCATCGCCTCGGGTAGTTGACGTTCAGGTAGTTATGGACAGATAAGTGCCAATGTGGTGGCGCTCCATCCTGCTGAAATATGAATTGTTGTGCTTCTTGTTCGAGCTGAGGGAACAGCCAATTCTCTCACATCTCCAAATACTGTAGTCCAGTTACAGTAGCACCTTCGAAGAAAAAGGGACCAAAAACTTTATTGGCTGAAATGGCACAGAAAACGTTCACCTTAGGCGAGTCACGTTCATACTGAGTTGTTTCCCGCGGATTCTCAGTGCCCCATATACAGACATTGTGACGGTTGACTTTCCCGTTAGTGTGGAAAGTTGCTTCATCACTAAACACAATCTTTGAAACGAAAGATTCATCTGTTTCCATTTGAGCAAGGATAAAATCACAGAAATCGATTCTTTTAATCTTATCAGCTGCAGACAGTGCTTGAACCAATTTGAGACGATAAGGTTTCATAACTAACCTTTTTCGTAGGACTCTCCATACAGTTGATTGTGGAATTTGCAGCTCTCTGCTAGCTCTGCGAGTCGATTTTCCTGGGCTGCGAACAAATGCTTGCTGGATGCGTGCTACATTTTCATCACTCGTTCTCGGCCGTCCAGAACTTTTCCCTTTGCACAAGCACCCATTCTCTGTAAACTGTTTACACCAACGTTTAATACACCACCTATCAGGAGGTTTAACACCATACTTCGTTCGAAATGCACGCTGAACAACTGTCGTCGATTCACTTCTGCCGTACCTTCTGTTGAGCGGTCGCCATCTTAGCATCAACTGACGCTGACGCATAGTCAACAGCGCCTCAAGCGAACAAATGTACAACTAAATGAAACTTTATAGCTCCCTTAATTCGCCGACAGATAGTGCTTAGCTCTGCCTTTTGTCGTTGCAGAGTTTTAAATTCCTAAAGTTGTGGTATTCTTTTTGAATCACCCTGTATTTTGCTACAATTGATGTTTGTTTATTAACGACGTTTTACTAGCGCCTTGGCGTGCAGCAGGCCATCTCCCACCAAGCCACGTCTCATCCATGCCCGAGGGACGACAGTCGTGCCTGATCACGTATAATTCAAACTACAACTTGAAATCTTGTCAGTTGCCCAACTCCTTCAACTGAGTTAATTTTCCACAGATAACAATATACCAAGGTGACTATATTATTTCTAAAATATCTATTTATCATAAAATTTCGAGAAACAGCCGGCAGTTATGTCAATGGATGTGTTGTAGCCATATAGACACACGAAATGTGTTTGTAGAGTGGGCGCAAAGTAACATGACTGCTAGGCTCACAGTCGGCAGGACATGCATGAGGGAGTACTGAGTAGTGGTGGGGGTTGCGCTCAGCGCACTCTAGGGGAAACACCGAGCCCTGGAGGGGAAGTGCCATTTAAAACTGAAGCCTACTTTTTTTTTTGTAAATATTAAGTGAAGCCCCTCCATGCCCATACGTGCATGCTGACCATTCTAAAAGATTTCCTGCCACCTCTGCTTCAGTTAGTATCTAAAAAGAATCCCACAGAAAAATGAAACAGTAGCGGAAATTTGTTTTCACCTGGATTGTTAACCATTTGTAACTACAGAGAACTGTTAGTGTCATGCGTGGCAAATTTTGAGCAAAACCTACATTCATTATGTGGCCATGCTAAAATTGGCTTCTTTTTCCAAAACACAGCGTAGTTTACTCAATGTCACCTCAGTAACATATCCTGCAGACGCAACTGTGAGAGAAATCTGAAACAGTAGTTTATTAAGTGAGGAACTGAGGAAAAGTAGATAATGATAAAGCACATCATCATTACTAAAATAATCTTGTAATGTCTTTACTTATGTTGTCCCAAAACTCACAACCTTTCTCGTTTACTCAGCTGTCGATGGCCGTTAAAATTTAATTCGTTATTAAAGTTGAGTAACATACTATATATATTGAAGTTTAGTGCTACTTTCTCAAACTTTTTATGAAGCATGAGAAATATTGTGGATTTTTCATTCTGGCCTTATCGCTGGTGTGCGCAATCGAAAATCAGTGTGTTACATCAGGTCAATTTTCTCAAGATTGGTCACATGGAAATTACCATCCAAGTCTAAAATAAAGTTCAAAATGTTAGCTAAATTTCATATGGTGCAACGTATTATGTAACAGTAGAAACCATAAAATCATAGAAACCCCTATTTTTCTCTGGAAACTTGTTTTAATTTCGCGCAGGGTTTAATTTAAATACAAATATGGCAATAACTATGAACATTAATAAAGTGATGGGTATTTCATAATGTAGCTGACATATAAAGCTATAAAATAATGTAAGAATGTATTTTTATAGAATACTTCATGTAAAATTGTTTGAAAGATGCAGGGCGTTAGCCTCGATTCTGTCGTCACAGTGGATCACTGACCAAGAATGTCGCCCTCCCAGTCCGAACAAATGAATGAACTCGACAGCCCTCAGGACGAAAATCGGTCACTGTGTATCGGCCACCGTATCCTGCTGAGACTCTATGAGGTTGGCTTTCTGGCATATTAATACATTTGCTGTCATTAATGTGATACATGGAACAAGCTACACTATAAACTATGCAGGCTACAACTGGTTGTTGGTATCTTGTTTAGGTTTCTATAAGAATACTTAAGTGCACCACAAAGAACCCTGTTAGAGACATATCTGTGAGTGTGCATGATAGTGTTTCAATATATCGGTCAGTAGTGTTGTGAATTCGAAGCAGTTTTAGATATTAATTCAAAGGAGCTTTGGAAGCCTTTACTGCAACAAGTTCCAACAATGTAATGACGCAACATAACGAACTGGGCGTTCTCAATCCGATTTATCTTTGGTACATCACGGAATTCCCAATGAAACTTAAGTTGGTATCACTAAATTCATTTCTGTAAATAACTTCAACAAACGTCTGTGGAAGTGATGTATTGTTTGGCAGATGCTCAGCTGAAATTACTGTAAATTACATTTATACATTTGGTGGCTGTATGGTGAAATGCATTTCCAGGTATTAATTAATTACCACAACCCGTCAAATTCGTTGCTAATTATTGCATAACTTGTTTCTATTGGGTAAATATTTATCTTGGTATTCTAGGCAATTGCAATTTCGTGTCTGCCGAAGAGCTCACTGTCTTAGCTATTCGGGTACCCGTGTTGGGGTAATTACGCAGATAGTAGATGACAATACAACACATAGAGCCTTGGACCTGTATGAAACCGTTCACCGATACAAATATGAAACCTTCCAACTTTATACACGTTTCTCAAGGATGTGCTGTGCGAACACACTGAGAGGTTCCATGCCCTCCTTTGCTTGTCTCCTCTCATTTACATCAATTTTATTAATGTTTTTTGTCTTTGCACGGTGGCAACAGACCGAACAAGGTTATTGTAATGAGAGTATTTGTGCTGAGAGCTCAAAAAATACTTTTCACTTGATTCCTAAACGTGTTGGGCTATTCCCCTGGGTGGCCTCTGCGATGCAAGCATCGGGGGATTCGGCACACGGCATTTCCGGTTGGGGGCTGCACTTATCTGAATTCTGAGGGGTTCGTACAATAGGCTTAAGCGCCTGGCGGAACGACTGAGAACACTTGTGGACTGTGCCCTGCTGGGCGTGACTGTCTGGCGCCAGATGGCCGGTGGTCTAGGCACGTTGTTTTCGTAGCCGGTCAAACATCAAGTTCAGTGCCCTCAGCTAAATAGCAGAGGCATCATTGGTTAACTTGAACTGAGGCTAGTAGACGTCATAAAGCCCTTCTCGAAATTGAAGGGAATGGTCACTATTAGTGTGAATGATGTTCTGAGACAGTGTGGCGGAATTTTGGAATCAGAACTGAATGCTGATTCGCGGTTTTCGAGGGGCGTATGGAGTAGAGCAATGTTGGCTTCGCTCTTGCGTGCACGGGCAGTGGGTTTCGGGATCTGATCTTTGTCGGAGTCGGACGGTCTTGCGACCTGGTCGCTCTTTTTCTTAAGAACTTAGAAGTCTTTGGACAGCCTTCGAGTCCAGGGGTTGACACAAGAGTAGCTGCACGGCAGAAGTCGGCGCCTACATCATCAGGACGCTGCCTACCTACGACGTGCTGCAGCTTTCAGTACTGTTACAGTATTTTGCGGCTCCGGCATTTTAGGAGCTTATCAATTTTATACTTAATCCCTTAGCAGCACGCGCGCTCGCTTTGCTACAAGTCCACTTTGCTTGTTTCTCCATGTGATCCCATTTGAGCTCTCACTACTAATTGCGATACTGCTCTATAGTCGGGAGATTAATATTTGATTCATTAGGACCTCCAGTCATTATCGTCAATCTATTGCATCACAGAGAGTAGGAGCCCCTTGTTCTCGAGCCACTTTTTATTCTCATAACATTTCAGTATACCCTATCCCTTAACCTACTGTTTGTGTCGATAATCATGTGCATTTAAGTTGTGACGTATAATATTTCTCATTGTAATATTTAAGCTGCATATCATTTCGTAGGTATATGCAGAATCCCATTTCCTGATGTTTATTATGATAAATCTCTCTTTTTGTGAGTATATTACGATTTTTATTAAATTATTGTGAGTGTGCACTCCTTATTTTACCAACTAGCAGGGTCCACCATCATTTTCTTCCGTTACCGTTTCTGCCCCAGTGATCAAAGTATACAGTACAGCAGATTTTCAAATTCGTGCTAGAGAACAGCTGAGAATGCCCGTCACGATCACTGCTTTCAGTTTGACGTTCGCATTGATCCACCTGAATTTTAAATTTACTGATTTGATCCTTGTGCATTGCTTCAGATGTTGGTGTATAAGTGACCACTATGACTGGCAATTTTCGCGTTGTGTCAGATGCTATGCGAGTCTGCACCGATAAGAAGGAAAGAGAGAAGTTCCGGTGGCCAGTGGCAGGAATCCAGTCATCTGTACAAATCACTTGAAGATTAATTGAAGTCTTTATTTCTAATTAGAAAATAAAGTTAACTTAAGTTGCCATGATTCCTATACTTCCTTTGCCTCCTGCATACAAGTGCTTTAGCTACTATTACCACTTGCAGAACGCAGGCCAAGTAACGTCTTCCTAATGGTACTGATGCTCTCGAAGTCCGCGACCGAACTGCGGCCGACCAGCGATGGGTGGCTGCTGAAGTCAGTTGACAGCGCTGAACACTGTCTTGCTGGAAACTTAGCGCTGTCCACTCTAGTACTACAGGGTTCGTATTTTTAGTCTCCTGCTGCCGAATAAAAGTACATAACATTAGAATAGCCCATATTGTGCATTGAGAAACAGGGATTCGGTGAACTGTGGGTTTCGCTGACAACGATTGTCCACAAGCCGTTGGTTTCAAAGTCTCCTCGCTTTATACCAGGTCTAGTTGTTTATATCAGAAAAGTAACACTGAATCTTGACAGTTTCATCACATTCAATACAAAAACGTACCAGCTACACTGCACATTTACATACACACCGAGAAAGCAGACTCGTCGTGGGAAACACTCGAGAGAGGTTGTGCAGTGAGAAACTCACCTTACAAGGAACTCCTTCTTAGCTATCTAAGCTTCACGGTAGCGGATTCCTTCACTCTCTGCAGGCTCCTGCAACATAAAGAGATAAAAATTAAATACATATATGTGTCTTCTTGTTTACACAAATTTATTCCTATTTGAGTTATTAATTAGATACATATTTTGTGAAAGATATCTAGCGTTAATAACACCATAGAACGAGCGCAATAAACGAGGGCGTCAGATTAGTAGGTGGTCAAGAGTGTACTCCACGTTCTAAGTGGAATAAAGTAAGCAGGTAACTGTTGCAATGAATAAGTTTCCAGGAAAGGATGAAACGATTAAGAACAGTATTTCCACCAAGTGAAGTTGAAATAATGTTTAGGAAAGTTTGCCACCGATGATAATAAATATGACAAGTAAAATTGACCCTCAGCCTCTGGCTACTCCCATTCTGAAGAAATGAGACTAATTTGTGTTACTAACATTAAAGAAGAACAATGTTCCTATGGGGGGAATCAAAATAAATAGAGGGGACGGTATTGTACCGTGGTACACGTTCAGACTTTCGCCTCTAAGTACCCTGTAATAGAAATTTATTTTCTTATTCCAGTTTTTAATGAAGGTGTTCAATTTCTATTAGCTGCAGTCTTTCTCTGAAGTTGAAAAAAAGTTATTACGAAAAATCACGTTTTTTCCAAATGTATATCATGATAATGGTCATAGCAACAAATATTCAACTGAAATTTAAAAGCGTTGCAGTACGAAAGACCTTGTCAGAATCGCATTAAATAGTGTGTCTGTTACATTATTAATCTGTTACACACCAACAATCATTAAGTGAAATCAAGTTAAGCCGAAGTATTTAAAAACAAATTAACACGTTAAACAGAGTTTGGAGTAGAAGCCGTTGGAAGGTAACACAGATTTCCATTTTCAAGGCAGGTAAAATTTTTTACACATTAAAAATGGTTCAAATTGCTCTGAGCACTGCGGAACTTCACCTAGAACTTAGAACTACTTCAATCTAACTAACCTAGAGACAATGCACACGTCCATGCCTGAGGAAGGATTCGAACCTGCGACCGTAATGGTAGCGCGGTTCCAGACTGTATCACCTAGAACCGCTCGGCCACACTGGTCGGCTTTTACACATTAAAATAACATTTTATTTGTAAGTATCACATGTTTCATAATAAAGGACCCGTCATCTGTTTCAGGGTACAGGATGGTGCACGACCAATGATGTACGTGTCCGCTGTCAACATGATATCTAATTGGTTCTAAACATACATATGATTTTACTCACCATAAAATTCAATACCTAAAGAAGTAGCAGTGTATTGCAGTTAGCTTTAACATATGATACAGCACTTAGATTAAATATGTAGAAGGCGAAATTATTACAAACGTTGCGCTGAACTGAATTTCATGTCTAATATAAACAAAATCTGTAGAAGACTGCGGAATCTGTTCATGGTGGTCTCTAGTTCGCACTCACTCGTGTGATTCCAAAATCTGTCACTAGCCTGAAGTACCGACCAATAAACAGCGTTTGTTTCTAGGTACACTGTTCCTTCCTACATTATTTCGCTGCGGTGGGTATTATGTAACGGGACTCATCTCCAATCTGCCATTTTGAATGATTTATGAACATCAAATGACGTCAATTAAATTGTGCACACACTTGGACTCGGGATGTACTGAGACGGAAACCGGTCGTGTTCTTTTTGAATGAAACATTCCAGCTTAAGCTTAAACAATGTAATGCAATCGTGGAAGGTCTAAACGCAGACAGCCAGGCGGGGATTCGAAACCTCATCCTTGCGGATTCAGGTGCTGCGACACCCTACTGCGCCACATGACGCAATACAGTTTCAGATCACTTCAGCAGCTTTACTAGTCCTCATATAGTAGGCACGACAGAGGACAGCAAATGAGTTCAGACACGCCCTTCTAGGAATGTAACAGCTCGGTGTAGCCCATACCAAAGTGTAACTAACATCCTCGGCGAACTTACATTATACTCTGCGGGTGAAAGGCTACGCTGCTCTAGCAGAACCCTGCATGTTATATTTAAAGATCCGGTATTCACAGAACACAGTGCAATCATTCTACTGAATCCATCATATCTCTCACGTAACGAGAATAACATAACAGAGTCTCGGGCGCATACTAGCTCATACAGCCTGCATAATTGTTTGCAGAACGTATTTATCTGCGTACGTCCGTCAACTCTTCAGAAGAAAGTGGAGAAAATTACGTTCATACTTCTTCTTTCAAATAACTTCGCGGAATGCAGCCGCGTGATCTCACTGACAGCAGACTATATTTCAACAGGTGACCACCGCGACATGTTCAAGGCGAAACTGCAGCTTGAAAACACTGTGTAAAGAAGTTTGACACCTCCGTTTGCAGAGAAATTCCGGAAAGATAACACACACACACACTCACACACACACACACACACACACACACACACACACACACGCACGCACACACACATACAAACATACAAACACACTGTGAACACTAACACCACTACAGAACCAAAGAATAGTGCTATCTTAGTCCCTCTGTTTCTTGTCAAGAGAGTGACCAGGATGCCACTCAGAGTTTAAGCAAAAACTTACGAGGTTACATCCTAGCTTAATTTCCACTTCTTCCTTTAGTGTGTGCCAGGATCTCCGTGTTGTTACATTCCGTAGGATGACTGATGCCCAGAGAACGTTCTGCAATAGCCGATTTGCTCGTCTGATGTAAGCGTTTGAGTAAAACCCATGCTCACAAGGGAACCTCCCCATAGCATCCCCCTCAGATTTAGTTATAAGTTGGCACAGTGGATAGGCCTTGAAAAACTAAGCACAGATCAATCGAGAAAACAGGAAGAAGCTGTGTGGAACTATGAAAAAATAAGCAAAATATACGAACTGAGTAGTCCATGTGCAAGATAGGCAACATCAAGGACAGTATGAGGTCAGGAGTACCGTGGTCCCGTGGTTAGCGTAAGTAGCTGTGAAATGAGAGGTCCTTGGTTCAAATCTTCCCTTGTGTGAAAAGTTTACTTTCTTTATTTTCGCAAAGTTATGATCTGTCCGTCCGATCATTGATGTCTCTGTTCACTGTAATAAGTTTAGTGTCTGTGTTTTGCGATCGCACAGCAAAACCGTGCGATTAGTCGACGAAAGGACGTGCCTCTCCAATGGGAACCGAAAACATTTGATCGCAAGGTCATAGGTCAACCGATTCCTCCACAGGGAAACAGGTCTGATATATTCTATACGACACTGGTGACGGCATGTGCGTCACATGACAGGAATATGTTGTCGACCCACCTAACTTGGCGAATGGGTAAAAAGATTCTTCTACCTTGCCCGATTTAGGTTTTCTTGTGGATGTGATAATCACTCCCAAAAAAGTGATGAAAACATAAGTGTTTGTCACATAAACTGAAAATAAAAAGTTAAAATTTTCTTGCGCGGGAAGGCTTGAACCAAGGACCTCCCAGTCCACAGCTGCTCCCGCTAACCACGGGACCACGGCGCTCCGCAGTTTAACGCGTCCTTGATGTTGCATATCTTGCACATCGACTACTGAGTTCGTATATTTTGCTTATTTTTTCATAGTTCCACACAGCTTCTTCCTGTTTTCTCGATTGATCTGTGTTCAGTTTTTCAGGGCCTATTCACTGTGCCAACTTATAACTAAATCTGAGGGGGGTGCGATGGGGAGGTTCCCTTGTCAGTACACCGGCCCGCTACGGTCTGATAGTCCCATCAGTACATGACGTGACACAGCTGCAAAGAATAAGATAGACAATCGCCTCAGTCAAACCTATAACATCTTTAACGGAACATAAGAGAGTTCTAAACATAAATGGAGATCGTAAAACAAATTTCACGTCATATTTCCGAGAAGAACGACCAACTTGTTGGAGATGCTCCTTGTGCAAGGCAGAAAGGCTGTAGACCTCGGCGCCAACCCGGTATCATCAGTACCCCTGTGCACGTTTGGTCGTAGCTGAAAAAACACATAGGCTTCAAATCCGCCGTCTCCCAGGAACGTTCTTCCAAGTCTTCCACAAAATAATTTGGAATAATAGGTGATAAGGGGCTTCGCATCGGAACCCCGGCTGCTCTTACTACTGGTCACTGAATAAAAAGTTACATCTCGAAATAGGTTCATTAAGTCAACACCAAACCTAATCTCAGTTGACCGTATCTGACACAGGATCACGTGTGCAGAGAGAGACCACAACAAAACTTTCTAGGATATCAGGGTGATTCAAACGTATTTCCTCCAAGTGACGTAAGAAATCCGTCGAGTTCTTAACGTGATAGTCACTCGAAACATTTACTGGGCTCATAAAATTTTTCTTAGTTACACGCATTTGCCGCAGTAGTGAATATGAAGGTATTAAGGAACGTTTAAAATCGATAAAGATTTTAGGATCATTGTTTGAAATTTAGTTCTTTGAATGCAGTACGTACAAACGGAAGGTCATTTAATCCTGCACAAGGTTTCGCTGCACACAGCAATGAAGACTTGTAATTCTGACGACACCTCGGAGGTAGTAGCTGCTGACAAAAGACAAGTCCTGCGAGAATCGCTGTAGCCACCTGTTGCTGTAGGTGGCCACAGCTCGGGTGCGCGTCTTAAACAAACGACGCGACGTCCTCAGCCGGGAAAGTGAAGTATCAGAGAGGTCAATGGGGAATTACCTTACCTTTGAAATTTCTTCCACAGTTTTATCTCTTATTCAGAATCCATACTCGAAGAAGGAAAAAAAAAGAGGCAGGGTGCACAAGTGCAAATTAGGCCGCCGAAACTGCGTGGCACGAGTAGCACAAACGATAAAATACTAAACTGCCACACTGTCAGACATAAAGTTTACGAGTGGTAATGTTAACGTAAATAATTTCAACCATTTTACCTTTGTGCCATCCTTCGCGCAGCTGTAGACAGAAAAAAGCCGTTTAGCATTCACATGGAAATATATTTCATTACAACTCCCCTGCTTTTCGTTCGTCATCCTACAGTAAAGCTGATGTGTATCCACAATACAGAGCCACATCCGCCTCGTTCTCATCCCCGTTTCAAAATAATACTCCATAAGATAAACTGAAAGAAAATAAAGCTCATTACAGTCATGACTTCTCTATAGTGGAGAACCTAACGTTCCGGCTCTCTCATTATGTCTGTTGCTGCATATTATCTAACACTCACCCTCTTAAATGTGTATGGCACGTATGAATCCCATAATTATGCACATTGATATAATGTTTATTGCGAAGCCAGTAGAAACGATTAGGAAGTTGTAAGAAAGCGTATACATACGAAAAGTAAGGTTTGAACTTAGAATGGTGGTGTTAAAGCGAATCTCTCTGAACACGGATGTATATGTCGCAGACATAGCTCAATACATACAGAAGTAATTTTTTAAACCAAACACTGTTAAAACGAATAAAATGAGATGTTAGGAAGAGACTGTGGTTCAACAATTTTGAACTTGGTCTAAGAGCTATAAAACACGTTACACGTCATCCCCTTTTGATTACTTTTCCTCTTGTGTTAACGTATTGTCTGCTAGTGAAATGACTCGTCATTTTGATCCGTACGGTGGCGCCTCCTACTCTTACTTTATGGCCTCTTAAAACCCATACTTCCAGAAACAATTACAGTCTTATTCCGTATTTCGCGAAAGAAAATTCGAGCTATCATGTCACCGTGTACAGCTCTCTCACAGACACTTGATGAAGTTACGTTCAGGTTCATCACTCATTCAGTAAGGTACAGTCGTGGACAAAACGAGCGAGACCGCTCGTTATGCTGATCCGCACACCTTTAAAGTCTGCTACACAGCATAACAGGCAAGGCGATGAAGTGCTACCAACATACTATACACAGGCGTGAAATTGACAAACTATCCGAACTTAGACTGTTTTCAATCATGTGTAAGACTGTATTAATGCTGATTAGTATGATAAACACAACACGTAAATATAAGATATAAATGAAAGAAGAAACGATAATTAGTATGAACTGTACTAATGAAAATGAATTTCACCCTATCGAGATAACATAAATGTTTTAGTAAGACAAAGTACCCGAGATCGTTACGAATTAGCAAAATATTATGCGCATTCGGCCACGAAACGATCTGTGTCGACGTTCAGACCAGTCATACTAGTTTACCGTCGCTGACCTGCCATGAAAGTGTGCAAATTTAGCAATGCATTAAGTTTCATAACGAAATTCAGTTAAAAATCACTCACTGCCATACTTAAGTCAATTCAGTTATTGACGGAAGCGGAAAAAGTAGGCAGTAACAAGTACGAAATTCTACAAGAATTGCATATTGACATCCACAGGGCTCCGGTACAGAATAAAAGTAGCAATAAAGCGTATTGGGGCGCGAGTATTTCTTAAAATTGCTTTATTGATAGTCTATCTGCCTACATAGAGATTAGAACCGAAAACAAACCAGATCTCCCTTGCAGTAGGACACACCTTTCACTACGCTAGCAGACAACCCAGGCAAACAGCCCTCTATTACCACCACATACATGAATAAGCCGGCAATTTCGCAATGAAAATGGTGAAATGATCTGCAGTTTCTGTTGCTTAGAACTTTCTGGAATCAAAAACAAGAATTTTCTACCTTTATGTCACCGCTTATGTTACAATCATTCGGGATGTTTACCGAAATAACAAAATACTGTTATTAGCGAGTAAATATGGTAGGATGATTCTGCACCAAAAAACGCGGTGGCATTAATACTGTGGTCTGAATTACGACGTGTATAGGCAAATGGATTTTATTTGCATTACTGTAAAAGTGATTTGGATTGAAAGCGTAGCTACGAATAATATGCTGGTGCATCGACTGCACTAGAACATTTCGAATAAAGAGCAGGGGGAATTATTTATGTGGCCCTCATCTTCAGTAACTGACGTAGCTATTTTCGTTGTTAGGATTTCATCAGCCAAATCGGTAAAAACAGAACCATACTAGTCTCACTTTCTTGACCGTTTATCTGTCTACTGAACCCTTAAAACCCATTTACCTCGAGTGCGGATACACATAGTAATCGGAAATGTATCGCACTTCCTGTGGTATACGATCCCTTGGTGGTGTAAAAAAGTGAGCTTCTATGTCAACACAATCTAAAGATACGGCCGTTTATCTAAAGAAAATTTACACGAAACGTCAAAAATGGCTCTAATAACTATGCGATCAAACAGCCCTCATAATGCAAACTGCCACTACAAGAACGAAAGTTTCCAAACATGGCAATGAGTAGTCGAGGAATGTAATTCAGATCACAGTATTAATGCCACCGGGTTTAGAAGTGCGAGCATTCCCATTGCTAGCTAGCTTAAGAAACACTTCGGCTAATGAACGTTTTCTGGCTGTGGCGAGTCTAATGGAGAAATCTAAGCATTGTAGAATACGTTTGGCAGCTATATAGCCGTTTTTTTCCTGGGGTGGTGCAGAATTATACTACTAAATTTACTCGCTAATAACAGTATTTTGTTATTTTGATAAACATCCCGAATGATTGTCACATAACCGGTGACATAAAGGTAAAAAATTCTTGTTTTTGTGTCCAGAAGGCTCCAAGCAACAGAAAATGCAGATCATTTTGCCATTTTCATTGCGAAATTGCCAGCTTATTCATGTCTGGGGTAATAATAGAGGGCTGTTTGCCTGGGTTGCCTGCTAGAGTAGTGAAAGGTGTTTGCTACTGGTTTGTTTTCGGTTCTGATCTCTATGGAGGCAGATAGACTATCAGTAAAGCAATTTTAAGAAATTTTAAGAAATGTTACTGCCTACTTTCTCCGCTTCTGTCAATAACTGAATTGACTTAAGTAGGGCACTGAATGATTTTTAACTGAATTTCGTTATGAATCTTCACGCATTGCTCAATTTGCACACTTTCATTGTAGGTCAGCGACGGTAATCCAGTATGAGTGGTCTGAACGTTGACACAGATCTTTTCGCGACGGAATGCGCATAATATTTCGCGAATTCGTAACGATCTGGGGTACTTTGTCTTACTAAAACAGTTATGTTATCTCGAAAGGCTGAAATTCTTTTTTGTTGGTACAGTTCATACTAATTATCGTTTCTTCTTTCATGTATATCTTATATTTACGTGTTCTGTTTAACATACTAATCAGTATTAATATAGTCTTACACATGATTGTAAAGTCTGACAAAGATCGAATAGTTTGTCAATTTCACGCCTGTGTATAGTATGTTGGCAGCACTTCATCGCCTTGCCTGTCATGCTGTGTAGCAGACTTTAAAGGTGTGCGGATCAGCATAACGAAAAGGTGAGAAGTCTCGCTCGTTTTGTCCACGACTGTACATACATCAAAAGCAGATATAATGATTCTCGAAACAATATAATAATTTTAATGACAATTAACTGTTATACAAATTTCTTTTTCAAAGTTAACTTAAGTGATCCTATATCAGTAGTTGATAATTTTCCACTTAAGTTACTTTTTTTATTGAGTCCTTACATTTTTCTTTTAATACCATGAAGAACTTTAACGAGTGAACGTAGTGGTGCTATTTGTGATCACTGGTGTGAGAGACAGTACATGCAGATTCATGAAACTATACATCACTGTGCTATATCGTTGTTAGTAACTGTAACATATTCACTTCGGAGCGGAGTAGGAATTGCGACCCTCTTATCTGTGGGACACAGAAAGACACAAGGAAAATTGTGGGATCTTATCCGATGTACCAAGAAGTCATTAGACTTAAACATAAATAAGAAGAAACATTAGAATACTTGTTGGTCGAACTGGTACGTTCACACGAAGTGAATTAGGTTCAGATTTCTAGCCGTCCGTGGTGGACTAGCGGTTCTAGGCGCTTCAGTCCGGAACCGCGTGACTGCTACGGTCGCAGGTTCGAATCCTGCCTCGGGCATGGATGTGTGTGATGTCCATAGGTTAGTTAGGTTTAAGCAGTTCTACGTTCTAGGGGACTGATGACCTCAGTGTTAAGTCGCATAGTGCTCAGAGCCATTTGAACCATTTTGTTCTGATTTCTTTTTTTTTTTTTAAAAAAAGGCTTAAGCAATTCATAGAAATCCTAGGGAACCTAAAGTGTGACAGTAAACGGGTGTTCGAACTCTGCTCCAGTAGGGGTAGTGTATCTTACTGCTGTGCACTTTTTCTTATGAAACTTGAACCCATCTGGCTGATAGCAGACTGGTGTTGAAACTTGAGGACTGAAGTATGATGTGTCATAAGTAACATAACGCGCTGAAACGCGGACCATACATAGAAAGAACTGCTACAGTATAGTGCTGAAGCTAACTGAACGAACCACGCAATGACACGAGCAGTAATGACATTTTTACTGGGAGACAATAATTAAACCGAGTTATGATGGCCCCCTGAACATTACAAAAGGTGGAACATGGTTCGTAATAGGTTGGCCGATCATGGAGGACGAAACTGCATACTTTGCATCACGTTCCCATGTTGGCCACAAGATTGTTAAGGAGTTCTTGAGGTGGGGCGTTCAATTCCTTCACCTGCTTGGTTGACAACTGTAGCATGGTCGCTCTTTTATGCGGACTCGCTGTAATACGTCTCTGCCACGTACCCCACAACTGCGAGGAGGGATTTAAGTCGGAGGAACGTACAGACCTGTCCATTCGCCGAATATCTTCTCGCTCCAAGAGCTCTTCCACGAACTATTGCCTAACTTTGTGTCACAGCCTTCTCTCTCAGGGACCGATGACCGTCGCAGTCTGGTCCCTTTAATCCCCCAAACCAACCAACCATCTCTGCTCTTGCGTTCTTCATCTTCGTGCCGTCGCTTATCGTTATGCCGGAACAAGGGTAAAACGATTTTGCGGCGAAGTGATAAGGGATCGTACAACGACTCATTCCGCATTACAAGCTGATGTACAGGTGCTAGTCGTTTCATAAACCATTCGTACACGCCGGGTGGACGCGAATTTGCAATCCAGTCGTGCCATGTACTGCCATTAATACCGAGACACAGTCGACTCCGCCTACAGTGGTGCCAAGCCGGAACACAGTGGACGACCACAGACTGGCAAGTGGTGAATCCCGATTTGTTTTGGCGACGGATGGTAACCAAATACGGGTTGGCAAAACTGACGACGGACGCTCCCGTCACTGCAGTAGGTCGCAGTTCTTGATCGGAGCCACTTGTGATAGCACTACCGTGCGTGCCTCCACCACTTCATCTGTGTGCATGCTGTGTCAGCAGCCGCGGGACAAGCAGCTCGTGTTAGTACTGCCTTTGGTCAGTTATACGTTGGTGGTTATTACGGTCGTTATTTTTGTGATACTTCCGTTATTATCTTAATCGAGAGGCATGACGAAGTTATCATTGCTTCTGCGATAGATAGTTTGTGTTACTCCTGCCTGGGCAGCAGTCAACGCAAATCACTTCGGAGAATAAAACACGGTCTGTAGTAGGCTGTAATGAAGACAATATTTATTTAAGTCGTGCCATTTGTCATTTTCAATCACCTGTAAGACTTACGTGGAAGAATATCACATTGAATGCATACAATTACGTACATCGCTATGTAAAAGTAACTCATTACGCACCTCACGTAACAGAAACCTTAACGTGCAAAATACCTGCATACATGTGTAAGATCACACATTACGTATCGTAACTGTGAAATTATTTGTCAATACACGTAAAAATAAGACATTATATTCCATCCTTACATTGTGAATGGATCCACGTTAACGTGACACATCGTATTGGGAACTTAACTCAAACAAGTAAGTACTACAGTTCGATAACTAACGGCTGCTGATGTTTTGTTGTCAAAGATATACATACATCCAAACTCTAGAATTCTGAGAATGCTCACTTTCATGTGGCCTCATAATCTTTGTGCATACTTTTCTGCTTCTGAGACATTCATTTTCATTTCTCAAATTTATCTTTCCACGTTATATTGCATTTACGTTGATGTGACAAATAATGGATTTTGGTTTGGTTTATGTTATGTTTCTATGTTATGCTTGTTATGATAGTATCATGTACTGTACGTCATGAATTCATGATTTACTCGGCACTTACTCCTACCCTTTTATCGCAGGTGCCATTTGCTAGCCGCCCTGCCTCGCATTGTATCTTCATTGGTAAATGTTAAAAAGATTTCGTATAGTTTGGTACCCTGTACGTATTTTCTGAAAAACATCAGTGAATGCCACTTTAACACTTAGTTTCTCTCAATAACGAATCTGTAATAGCCTATGTTTTCTACTCGATGGTCATCATGGAATAGATTCTCCGTAGGATATCTTTATTTTGTTACTTGATTCTACAATTTTTGTTTAATGTAAGGTGACATACATATTTTGAGATACTCCTTTTGGCACCCTCGTGTGTTCAGCAACGTTTGCCCAGAAATGAGTGACGTTTATACACGCAATCTTTTGAATTTTTTTTTTATCTGCTGTAACTGCTTGCCCATTTAGCGGAATACAAGGCAAACATACAGACATAGGTTTATGTGTATAAACTGCCCTCTATAAGAGGCTACAGCTGGTTCGTGAGTAATAACGTAATTAAATAAAATAGTATGAAAATTGTTTTTCTATGGATTACTGTTCTGTAAAAAATATCAATCAGAAACTCAGCAGTTCATGACGTGACTTCAAGGCTCGTAGTAAATAAACTAACACTAAATCATAGTAAGACTCAGTTTTTACAGTTTCTAACACACAATTCAATAAAGCATGACGTTTTCATTTCACAGAATTGGCGTGAAACGGAACTAGGTGTTCAGAAAGATAGGAAACTGTCGTGGAAAGCCTACGTTCAAGATCTTGTTTAAAGACTTAATGCTGCAATTTTTACTATTCGAACGGTATCTGAAGTGAGTGATCGTTCGACACGAAAATTAGTCCACTTTACTTATTTTCATTCTCTTATGTCGTGTGGTATCATATTTTGGGGTAGCTCTTGTAATTCTAAAGGGATATTTTTGGCTCAGAAAAGGGCTGTTCGGGCAATAAGCGGTGTAAGTTCACGAACCTCTTGTCGACCCTTGTTCTCTAGTGTGGGTATTTTGACATTGGCCTCTCAGTATATACATTCCTTACTGTCATTTCTTGTTAACAATATTAGCTTATTCTCAAGAATTAGCAGCTTTCATTCAGTTAATACTCGGCAGAAATCAAACCTGAATTTGGATCAGACGTCCTTAACTCTTGTGCAGAAAAGTGTGCACTATACTGCTGCATCCATTTTCAACAAGCTACCACTCCAATTCAAAAATCTTAGCAGTAATCTACGCGCTTTCAAATCGAGCTGAAGAGTTTCCTCAGGGGTTACTCATTCCTTGTCGAGGAGTTCCTTGAAAAATTAAGCTGATTCTTCTTGTATTGTTGATTGCGTTTACTTAAACCTATGGATTGACTTTTTGCGGGTCCATAAACATTTTCTTTTTGTCTCTTATTACTTTTACATTGTAACTTCATGTACTGACACGTTCCATGACCGAGATTTGCTCCTCAATTTGGTCCTACTGAATTTGAAGTTTAAATAAATAAATAAATAATACAAGGCACTCGTTAAGTCTGACTCACGAGCAGTTAATGGATTTTTCATTTTTCAATATCTTGTGAAACTTGTACTTACTTCAAATATCACTGTTAATGTACTGTATAAAATATTTTATTATTTCTGTTAGTATGCCGTTAAACAGTCTGGGTCGCTGATTGGTATGCAACACATCAATTAAGTCTAGCACACTAGCAATACATGCAAAGTGCCTCTGACATTGGCTGTCAATAGTCCTTCAGTATTTGGATATATGCGTATCATTGACAATAAAATATTAGTTGTGTTATGTGTCAAGCTGTAGTACTTAGAGCAAGTTCCCAGGTTAATGTTAAAGTTGTTGCGTTAAAGAGGATCTATTCACAACATAGGGATTAAATATAACGTCAAATTTTTGCGTGTAGTGAAAAATTAATTGGCTTTACATGAGCCTGAGAATGACAAGACGTCTAAATTAACTAATCACAAGATTTAAATAAGGATCATCTACATTACGGCCTACTAAGGAGCATGATTTCTTTATTGCGCAGTTACAGGCTACGGATCCTCACAAAATTAAAGAAATTTAACCAAATCTTTTGGCTGTTCACTATTTCCAACGTAATCATCAGTTAGCAATCTCTCTACCTAGAAAGGGGCTAGGCGAGTCCCTCATGCTTTGTTTCGTACATTCATCTATTTCTATCATTTCCTCTTGACCTGCAACACGATGTTTTCCTGTCATGCCCTCAATTAAATTGAATAGCCTATGAATGAACTGACCGTAAATAGAAGTAACAGGCTATCTCACATTTCATGAGTTTATCGTCACTATATCCGAAATTTTACTTGATCTGCCCTCTGCTCTGTAGCATTGCCCCTGATGCCTCATGTCAAAGGTTTTATTTAGCTTCATCTCCTGTTGGGTGAGACGGCAGAGACAACAGATGACTGTCAGGTGAGATCAAAAATTTCAGGTAATAAGGAATCAGGAGCATACAGTTCAATAAATTCACACCTATTCTGTTTATAGTTTTATTATCATTATCAGTATCGCCTTAGATAAGACAGACGAAGCGAGGGCGACATGAAGAGCAGAAAACTTCCATTAAAAAGAGCTTTTTCGTCTAAAGAAGCATATTATCATCAAACGTCGGACATAATTTGAGAAATAAATTCTGTGTACTTAAGTTCTGAGCGTAGCATGGTATGGAAGTGAATAATGGACTGCGGAAAAATCGAAAAAGAAGAGAATCTAACTGTTGTGGTGAAAGTCACAGGCAATCGTCTTCGTCACTATTGGGTTTTGACACAGTCACCGAGTCGCATTCCGCGTCCTATTTATATTTTACTCCAAAGATAGCTATGTAACTACCAATATCAGTTTCGCTACTATCAAAACATTTATTAAAATCGCAGTTCATCCACATGAAGAATCTGAATATAATTACATGAGTCCTTTAACTATTAAGTTAGTGTGAAGTACAAACAATTGAGTCAAATGATAACTGACGACATTTAAATTATTACTTGGTTCCAAGTTCACAACACCACTTGCTGAAGGTGACAGCTCGATGGTGAATCAACAGTTTCCCTAAGATCATGGCTTGCTTGCTCGCTGAACTTGCTGAAGTGGAGTGTACCAGATCTGGCTTCACAATTTTAACAGTTGAACTGTTTCCGCAACCAGCGGCTTGGAGTCATAAGACCTCTTAAATAATGACAGACATTAGCAGACACGTAGTCGACGCAGGAAAAACTGCGGCAGTTTTGCTGCCGGTGATGGCGAAGTTCGTGCCTCTGGACTGTGCGGGGTGTTCCTCAAACCGAACCGTAATAGGCTGTTGTTGCCGCCTGCTGTGATATGCAACCCGGCGGACATGGCTGTATTGCAATAGAGACTATGCTCCAAGAATAACGCAAGAAGCGATCGAAAAGTGGTGCTGAATTTTGAAAATTTGGCATGACAAAGAATTAGAACCTTATCCGCAGAACTGGCGAGGGAAGGAATAAAAGGAAAATACTGTCAAGAAGAACGGATGGACAGGATGACAGGACACGGTTATCACGGAATAGGTAGTATGGTTGTAGAGGGCGCGGCTCTGACATGAAGAGGCTGGCACCGGAATGGAATTGGTGACGGGCTGCATTAATATGTCTCAAGTATGATGAGGAGAAAAAGGCCGACTCTGGTTGCAAAATTTCCTTTTCTCAACAACACAACTCTACAAAGTACACAGTCATTAACGTCTCCTAGACTAAGCAACTAAAATTTATACAGAGCTCTCACACACAGCGAAATAAATTTGCCTTTGTACTGGAAGGAAGAAGAAAAATTGCAATTAAGTGCCGAAGAACGTAACTTGGCGCTCATCCAGTCATCAATACCGTAATATTCACAAGATTATCGTCACTATAATGTGACCATCATAGCTCGGCAACAGCATTTACGTGTGCAATACAGGCTGTAGTTTATGATTTATTGTCATGATACTGAATGTAATGACTTGAGGGTCACTGGTCCATTACCATTAGTCTCGAATTGATATGTAATCGGGACGAAAATATTATAGTGTTTCAGCATGGAGTTAACACCGTGGAAGAAGCTTTTGGGTCTTTTACGGAGATAAATAGAAACTGGCGGTCACCTCACTCTGTGCTCGTTTTGTTTCGTCCAGTATCTCCTCGCGATTACACACGTCATTTTTTCGATTAGATGTTTCACAAACGATTCCCTGACGAAGTGGCGTCGTCTGTAGTATTTCGAATGTCACTGGAAAGAGAAGTAATCCTTAGAGATCAGTCATTCATGCCCTCTCTAACTCAAACATTTACTAATATCCGAGGGGCATGTAGTCAGTTAGTTTGGTGGAAAATCACTGATGGACCTTGAAGTAACACTGTCTTCCTTGACCACGAATAGAGGGTGGTGTTACATCTAAGTGTATACTATAGGTGTACTGTGTTGATAGTTCCAAAGTATCCGTAGAATACTGTTTCGTTCCCTTTATTCTTCTGGGGTTCTAAATTTCTGAACACTTCAGTGTTTTATCTTTCTGTAGTATTGTCTACGTTAAGTTAAAATCATTTTTGAGTATATTATCAGTGCCAAACATAGGCCCAAAGGGCGTGAATAACCATGAGATATTTTTTCTTCATAGCACAATAATAAACTTAAAGTTGTGACCCACTGACCTGCTGCGACCCGAGAACTGTTTTTCTGGATGGTGACTGTGTTTTTTGATAACTCATAAGAGATCAGAAATTCCAAAGCTGTTTCATTTTTCAACTTACGGATTTAATTTTCACACATTCTGGTCGGAATACGGATTATATGTGCGACTCTGGTAAGATTCCTTTTCTGGTAATTTGTTTGCTGTCTCAGAAATTCACAAAAATTCATCTCGCAACTGACTTATCTTCCGTACGAATCGTTTCATTACAGACATCTGACAACAAAATATACCTGTTCTAAGAAATGGTACATCATTATATCTTAGTAACTTACTCGTCTTCTCGTGTCAGCAAATTAATTAATTTTAGACCATTATTAAGTTTATTGTTTAGGGATATATAGTTCACTGTACATACATTAGCGTCCAATCTAGTTGAGTTGTACGTTTGTATTTTCGCTCCCAAAATATCGACTAAAATTTCCATATACTGTTGTTTATTTGTTTTGCCTCTTGGTAACGTATTATGTAACTTACGTTTGCTTTGTGGTTTGCAATGGATGAGAATCAGCTGTAGATGACCTCTTTGCATATTTAAGTTCCATACGTCACATTCACTTAAGTTCAGAGTCAACTGACAGTCCCTATACCTATCATCGATACTTTGCTGGTCTTCCTGTATTTCGGTACAGTTTTGAGAGGTTGCAACGGTACTGTATGTAACGACGTCGTTTGTGAATATATTCAAAGACGGAGCCTAGAACGTTACCCAAAACATCATTAACCTAAACCTTAAACAACAGTGGACCAATAAAACTCCATTTAGATAATCCTGAAACTAAATGTATTGCATATGCAGTAACACATATTCCTTCAATAGTTTAAATACTGAAATATTCCTAGTCGTATGCTGAGAATAGTTTTGATAAAGGTACCTTCTAACGCTATTGCTCTTCCAGTTCTAAACTGCTCAGTATCCTGATGTGGTATCATTGAATCCCCAAGACTGAGACACAAAGTTTTCAGTATATTAAGGGGAGCCGGAGGTGCCTATGCTGCCCATGTTAAAATCACTAAGTTTGAGGAACATTTATGAATAAACTACCGAATAGAAAAATTTGAATTTTTTTTTACATATGGAGTGGTTTAGTATTGCAGTTATGACAGAGGGATTTTGGAGTATCTCTTCTAATTTCCTTCCAATTATTTTTTTTATTAATGACCCAAATTTTTTACAAATAATTGCTTTATAATTAAACTGAAATGAAAGTACTGAACATATTGCCAAATGGCTGTGTTACAATGAACGTTTGACCACTAGGAGTGCTGTATAAAAATTTCATCTCTCTAGCTCGAGTGGATTTTGAGAAAATGTTCGTTATATTCGAAAAATTCTAATTTACGGAAAATGGCTATCAAAGTTACTCAATACATTCCAGCACTATAGGATGGATTATCAGGGTCTTCTTCTTCATCCTCCAAAAGCTTCCTCTTCTGTCTTCTTTTCTGGCCTGTTTTTCCATCATACTTCATATTATTTCTCTTCTTTCTGCTCCTCTTATCCTTTCTCTGTCAATATTTCTTAGTGCTCATACAGTGTTCACCCCAGCTGTAAATCCTAATGCCTTCACAACTTCACACTTCACACTTCACACTGTTCCCTTGGTTGTAGGTTGCTATTGCATCATAAATGCCAAAGTGCAGTGTTTTAATGCTTACAAACACCCTTTTAGGAATCACTTTCCAAATCAAAATGTTTACGCTCTCATTAGGATTCTGTGTCTTTCCGTGTAGACATTTGTGTAACAATTCTGGCTGTGCTAAGTCATGAAAAATTGGTTTTATTGCATTTATCACAGCTGCTGGCAAACCATGTTTGTGATCATAGTCCTTTTTTGCATTATATTTGCACCAGGAATCATTTGGGCACAGGCTGTGTTGAGGGTATTCATTGGAAGAGGCAGTATGGAGGAACAATGCCCACACTGCTTTTCGCATGTCACTAACATTACTAGTATTTTGCCTTATAGCATACCCATAGTATCTCTGTAGACGTTCAATCACATCAGTAAGCCTGCCTCTCCCTCCTATTGTCTTTCCATCCCTGAGCTTACCTGAACCCAAAGTTTGTTTGAGCCTTCGAAGCCATGCACCCATACGCTTTTGCATATGCCCAATACATTCCAACTTTTCAACTACAAATTCATTTCCATATGGTTTCAGTTCCTCTATAGTCTTGAAACCTTTGGAGTCACCATCTCCAAGGTAGTATTTGTACCTAACGCTGTATCTGGGAACTGAACGTTCAAAAATTTGTTTCACTCCATCCACTTCCATTGCTCCACTTGATCCACTAAAATTTGCCTCACTGGTTCCACTGTGCTCTCCTTTGATTTTATTTTTGCACCTGCAATGTTTTGATAATATTGCAACATCTATCAGTTTTGCACTATCACCACAACAATGTTTTGATAATATTGCAACATCTATCAGTTTTGCACTATCACCACAAGTAGCAGTTACAACCCCATTCAGGGATTTATGACCCCTCTTTTACCAGAAACCATCTAATGCCACTACCAAATTCCTAGAACCACTGTTCATTTCTGCAGATTCCTCCACTGCTTCCTTAATGGTTTTAAAAGCCACATCTTCAACAGAGGATCCTACCAGTTCACAGTAGTACACAAATTTGCTTGGAGGCGATGGCAAGTTCATAACACCACAAAACAGTTTACCAGCAGCAGACCCTTTTCCAATGGATTGAAGACCATACACAAGTCGAACATCCACATCAAACACTCTAGATCGTCCATTTTCACCAAAGACTGGCATGTGAATTGTAGAAAGTAACTTGATACTTGCAACATGCACATATTATCTTCATCTCACGAGCTAAACCAAAGTGCTTTGTTATCTCTAGTCCCACTCCTACACTTGAACACATTTTGCACAGAACACTTTCTTTCAGCACAGAAGATAATAATCCAATATTTAGTACTTCGTTAATACCATCACTGTCACTAACATATTCACGAAATCTGTCACTTCCACCAGTGAGCTTCTTGCTAGAAGATGTCACAGGGCTATGGCTGGCCATGTGTTGCTTAGCAGAAGAACGCACTGTTTCAGTAATTGTAGTATCGCAACTTGGTATTAGTGTTAATTTTCTTTTCTCTACGTTCTTCCTCTTCTTATATACACGGTTACTAAAACGTGGCATCATAACCAGAACAACGCTTTACACAAGAAGTATAATACTACCAACAACAGGCGCTACACTGAACTAATTCGAAACGGTAAACAGCAAAGAGACGATGTTCCACGCTCTTAGCGCTTCATTTGTCACAGAAAACAATGTAGCCAACCCTTGCACACTCGCTGTATGCGTAACATAAGGCGCTGTATGTGTAACAGGCCGAGAAAATCCCAAGCAGTTCGCCAGGAAGTCACGAGAGGGTGTTGGATGCATTCAGCGGCCGCCCATTTCCTCTGCAGGCGTGGGGGAAAATGGTAATAACTCCACTTCTAGGGCGAGTAGAACAATAATTCAAAGTTTACATTGAAGAGGAATGTTCCAATTAATTTTCGGTAGCAAAAAAAAATCGCAATTTTTTGGATTTGACCTTAACTAATTAATTCAGTGGTTTTTTTCCTCAAGGATTGTAGTAGGATATCTATGAGTTCGCTAAAAAGCTGTAATTCATATTGCTCTGTTCTATGAGGATTATTAATTATCAGTTTTTTCATCTGCTTGTTATTGTCACAAAAATTTTCTCTAGTTTTGCACAACGAAATTGTGATGAACAAATAAATGTAATATCAAAGCCGAAGACATAGTTCTATATTTAAGTGACTGTGAATCATTAAACACTAACGTGTTTGAGCTCGAAAACTCCATTCTTCGCTCTGAAGTTTTTCTGAAATTGTTTTGGAGACATGCTCGCCATATTGTTTTACCTCTTTCTATTCACTTTTAAATGTCACCTTGAAGGCACTGGCGAAGATCACATGCTACTACGCCACTCAAATCGCGGCGTGCGCTGACTGCAATTAATGACCTCTCTATGTGGAAGCTACATGTTATGACAGTTACCTCACTTCCAGACAATGTATTGTTTCACAACACACTAAGACATAGTGATACTGGACTATGCATGTTTGTGGAGATGCAACAGTACACGACGTGAAGGATTACATTACATCCATTACAATTATCATCGGGTCAGTTCTTGAAATTACTCTCTCAGTAGATGTCGAAATGATGATGCGTGGTGGAACAGATCAGCACATATAGCTTTTGAACTCTGACTTTCATATACGAACCAGACAGCAATGTTTAAGTTACCTGATGGTTGGCCTAAAGCTATCTACCTTAGAATGTACAGATAACTGACTGCAGAAGTCATTACAGGCAGTGTGGGACGTTCTTGGTCACATGAATTTCAGCAGTGTCATTCCTTAAAATTACTTCTCTACTAGAATATAGTGGTTCTCTAGCGATATTTGGCGTTTATAATTATTGTAGGTTCCCCTGTGATCAATATGTGACACAAGAGTGAGAAATTTATTTCTCGATAACAGTATCATAATCTACTTCAAACAGTACAGGTGCATATACATATTAGCCTTGTTTGGAAAAATTTGTTTAAACTTCATTAAATACTGCCGTCTGCCAAGTATTAAGTAAGAAATTAGAAACAATTCACGAACAACTGAGGATCACATAAGACGCTATAGACGATGGTTATTATGGTTATTTTGTCTCGAGTCCATCTTAATGACGTACATAGTGGCGCGTGCACATACGCTATATTGGATAGTGGTCTTTGATCTCCAACAAGTATCAGTCTAATCACATAAAAGGAATAAATATTGCCACAATATCATCGTATAAACGGATTGGATTGATATTAAATTCATAATAGTCAGTTTGACAAATTACATATATTTGATTAAAATAACATGAAAACAGAAGCTAAATGACAATAACTGAAGGAAAGTACAGATTTAACGGGAACACTTTCTTGGTACAATAAAACAGTTGATCAAGCAATACACTAACTTTAATAAACAACAGAGAATGTGGACATTTCAAAGCACTGCAATTTAATTCATAGTTACAGGAATTTACATACTGAAATAGCTAGTTTGACAAGAGTGGGACAGGTAGTTGGTTGTGATCTTATAGCGGGAATGCGGCATTTTCAATGACATCAAATTTAGCTCCCAGTAAGGCGTTGCAACTAGAAAGATACCTTCACAGCTTGTAAAATTGAAGAAGAAATTTTGAATTAACACTAGAAGTACGAAGGAGAGCAGTCATGCTGCCACTTGTACGGAGTTCTTCCTTTAGGGGGAAAAGCTGTTACAAAAGCTGTCATTTCTCTTCTTTACATTTTATCCACTTTACAGTATGTCGTTAATACCAGAGTCAGTTCAGTTTGTGCAAACACAATATGGGTTTGAATCGATTCCAATGCGATGAAGGTGTTCTGAGAAACATCCATCATGACCTAATGCGGAAAGTACCGTATAAAAAACGCATATGGTGTCGAACGTTGTAAAACTAAAGTCTACATGGGATCAGAGGCAGAATTAGGCACACGTTCTTCCACTAATTAGCTGAAAGGCTCAGCAGTTCTCCCTGGACTCCTTGGAAGGCGCTTTCTCTGCCGATGGATAAAATTCAAAAGAAATTGGTCTGCGTCCGATGAGGTAACCGCTTTTGTCTTCTCCTTAGCAAAAATGTAAGCTTCTTCATTACGAATAATTCCCGAATGTGACCCAGTTCACAGAAACTCTTTCATTAGCTTCGTGTTTCACTCTAGATATATTGTGAAATTACAGGTTGATACCCTGATTCGGTCTGTGAGATATAAAAGGTGCTAATTTGTAACTCTGTAGGCGAAAATCGGGGGACCGTTTTCGATTCCCATTACCGCACAAAATATAAAATTTGCAGAAATGTTCAACGAAGCGTATTCTCGCTACAGGTCAGGAAAAAATCATCACGAAAAACTTGTTTCTCAAGAAAGAGCCGTGTTTCTGAAATTCGCCTGAAGTGAAGTGCGTAACAGTTGGGAATATTGGTGTGCGTCGCTGCCGACAGCTAATCTTTCGATATTTCGGTACTGTTATTCTAAAACCAATACATAGTCCCTGGAATTTTTATTGCCAGGAACAGAAACGTCGCACGTGCTAAGTCGGAAAGTCGGACAAAACTCAACAGTTATCATACAAGTATACGTAGCCAAGGGATACACTTAGATTTTCATCACATTTGAATATGTTGTAGTGTAGAGGAAAGTGAGAGACACATATTTTTTATGCGTGCTCATATGGCCGTTAACAGGGTGAAGCATCCCCCTATTGAAAACTGCGTTTAATATTTCTGAATGAACACCGTTGAAAACGTCACAGATATAAGAAAAATCTTCCAATAAAGGTTCTATGGCCTTTAATGTATGGTACGACGATGTACTTAGATTTGTAAAAAAAGTCATTTTATTCCTAATTCCCTCCATCCTCTCAATATTTTATTTTTCATTTCGACATTTGACTAATGGCCAAGGATATAGAATCGTTAATACCAAATTCAGTCATGTATGATGAAGTGGTATTCCAAAAAAATTAGACATGTTACGAAATTACAACTGTCAGATGTGCTCGGTGCGCAGAATCGAAGTTCATGCTGCATTAGTTTGCCCCGGACGGTTGTACACTTCCTCATTATTGTAGAGATTTACAACAATTTCACAGCTGTAATGTACAAACAGTTTGTAATATTAGACTGAAAACGTAAAAACTAGAACACGAGATATGTACACCAAATATAAAAAGAAAATACCAATAACAGGAAACATATTTTACATATATGTGATTGAATTTGGTGTGAAATATGCTATACCTTCTGCTATTAGTCAAATGTCGAAATGAAAAACAAAACTGCGGGAGCGGAGGCTATTTCGAAAAAAAAATACTTTTCCGATAAATCCGGATGAGCCGTTGTTACGTACAATGAAAACCCTCGAACTTACATTTGAAGTTTATGATTATATCTTCTTCCGTTTCAACTGCATAAATTCAGAAATATTAAACTACATTTTTTCCAAGCGAGTATTTCAACCCCTTAAGGCCATATGCGAACGTAAAGTAAGTATGTGTCTCCTATTTTCCTCGACACATATTCATAGCTGATCAAAATCGAAGTGTATCACTTCGGTAGATTTACATGTTAGTAATTTGGCTGGGTTTCGCAAAGGTAAAGGTTCTTTTGATGTTCTCATGCGTCTGGATAGCGACAAACAGCTGTGTTTCAGCCAAAACGTGTATCTAATACTTTTGTTTCTGGATTACAAAGTATGTGTAAAAGAAATGTAAGGTGACCATCAGCATGTGCAGAGCTATGTCAGCCTTGAACGTCGGCAAGGCACAAACGCTTTACCGTGCGATGACACATGCAATGATGACTTATGGTGATGGTTGTTGTGATTGTGCCTCTGACAGCTACCTCATCAGAATTACTAAACATAGAACGCTGAGAGCTTACTTGGGGAAATAATGCCCTCTACCCCTAGCACTGCACTGTCGGTTGAAGCACATAAATCTATGCCGGCGGTTCCTCTGTGCCAAATCTCAACTGTAGAAGAATCAATATGAATCCAACAATCTGAAATCGATCGCCACAGACCGAACTATATGATGCTTAACTTTACGCTTATGGATTATTAGGCCTCTTCCGCCGCAAGCCCAAGTGTATTAAGATAATCAGATTTCAAGAAAGAACAGTGGGGTATCAAGTATAAATAGTTTCAGTGTCCCCTCGGAAATGATTTCAGGTGAAGTAATAACTGGCATTACCTTCGACGAAGATGCTCACATTAATAAAAAGAAAAAAAGAAAAAACTTTGGCGCTGTTTTAAGACAGCATCATGGCAGAATCTCTATATTTCCTACTCACTGACACGTTATCTGTTCTAACAGTACTTAAAGATTTAGCTGCTGTTGGACTGAAGCCACTTCAGTGCGCAGGATTATCGAAGATGTAGAATATCGCCTGGATTCAGGTACGAATTGTCGGTATGTACTGCACCGCATGCAAAAATGCTGGCAGTGAGAGGAAACAACTAGAAACATAGATAAGAGGTGAGCTACAATTCACCTGCGGGAATTTGCACCCCAACTGCACGAAATTCTATACATATTCACTGAGTAAGCACCTCGCCTCTCGTATATCCAGACTAAAATCCAACCTCTGAAATGTTTCCATGAATGTCTTCACAGACGGCGCATAGTAGACATACCTTTCTGCTATTGTGAACTAGAAGGGGATGAAGGTCACATATCCTGTACGTGCCGCAGACTACATGGAAATTCTACTAACTTCCCACAAGAATGTGTTAAGCTTGGTCATCCGTTGCCAACCTGAGTGACGACTTTGCTAATAAGACAGGATCATATATGTCTCAAACTGATGACAGATGCACCGTTGCCACAGATGCCCACATCTGAGACCACTGTACCACAAAAAGTTTGCACAATCAATCATGTCTTCGGGAACAGAAATAATTGTCCTTACAACATATTAATCTGAACAACAAACGGTTGCCTCGTCTTAATTTTATGATTAGGGTAGCCCAATCCGACATGATCTAACCTGCGGACCTATCCCGGAATCAATATTTCCAGTATTCTAACCACAATTTCACTCTGTGTGGTACATCTTCGCTCGCAGAAAGCTTTGTACAGACAGGTACAGCAAAGTGTTACAGTGCCACTTAAGCAGATATACTAAATACGGTTTTCCGAAATTCGTTCGAATACGGAATAACTCCCAACGTGAGTAACTTAGAAGCAGGTATCCTCGATGTTGCGACGGAGCTTAAAACTGTACATAAAGGCAAGGCCTCCAGTCCAGACTGCATACCACTCATGTTATTTTCTGAGTGTGCTGACACCATAGCTCCGTTTTTAGCAATAACATACAACCGATCGCTCGTTGGAAGATCAGTACCTAGAGAGTGGAAAGTAGCCACACCAATACCCAAGGAATGAACAGGAGTGACCTGTTAAATTACAGACCCATACCGCTATCGTCGATTTTCAGTAGGACTTTGGAACGTATACTGTGCCCTAACTTTTTGAGTAATCTCGAAGAAAAAGATTTATCGATAAATAGCCAAAACGGATTCATGTGAAACACAACTAGCTCTTTATTCTTACTCAGTATTAAATGCTACTGACAGGTGATGTCAAACTGATACGATATTTTTAGATTTCTAGAACGCTACTGACACCGTACCTCATGAGCGACTTCTAAACGAATTGCCTGCCTGTGAACTGTCGTCTCAATTGTGCGCCTGGATTCGTGATTTCCTGTCGGAAAGGTCACTGCTCGTAGTAACTGACGGAAAGTTAAAGAGTAAAACACAAGTAATATCTGGCGTTCCCAAAGGAAGCCCCTCTGTTTTTCCTGGTTTAAATAAACGGTTTAAGATGTATCTCCGCAGCACTCTTACACTGTTTGCTCGTGATGCTGTCATTTACTGTCTTATAAAGTTATCAAATGATCAAAACAAAGAGCAAAACGATTTAGACTAGATATCTGTATGGTGCGAAAAGTTCCAATTCATTCTAAGTAATTAAAAGTACCAAGTCATTCATAAGAGTACTAAAAGAAGTACGTTAAATTTGGGTTACATTATGAATTACACAAATCTAAAGGCTGCAAATTCAACTAAATACTTAGGAACTACAGCTGCCAATAACTTAAGTTGTGACGATCACATAGATAATGATGGGGGTAAAACAAACCAAAGACTGTCATTTATTGGCAGAACACTGAGAAAATGCAACAGGTCTGCTAAAGAAACTGTCAGCATACGGTTGCGAGCCCTCTTTTGGAGTTTTGCTCTACAGTGTGGGATCCACAGCAGATAGGGTCGACGGAGGACGGTGGAAAGTTTCAAAGAAGGACAACGCGTGTTGTATAATACCGAAGTACGGGAAGAGCGCCACGGATATGTTACATTAATGGGATGCCAATAATTAAAACAAAAGCGTTTTTCATTGCGACATGATTTTCTCATGAAATTTCAATCACCTAGTTTTCCTTCGAGTGTGAAAATATTTTGTTGGTGCCTTTCTGCAAAAGGAGGAATGGTCAACATAATGAAATAAGAGAAATCAGAGCTCGCACAGAAAGATTTACGTGTTCATTTTTCCCACGTGCCCTTCGAGAGTGTAACAGTAGAGAAGTAGCTTAAATGTTGTTCGACGATCCCTTTGCTACGCACTTAATTGTGAATTGCCGAGTAATTATGTAGACGTAGCTGTGGAAACAACAAAACATAATTGCAAGAAGTACGCAACAATTCAATCGCCGGAATTCGATCCCCTATTCCACAAAATGCGACACATATTAAACGAATAGGTACATCGATTCTCTAACAGCCAGACCGAAATTGAACCGCAGATGTTACGGTTGTTTTCGTAAACAGATGCACTGTTGCCGCAAGTATCCAGATCTAAACCGAAAGTATCACAGACAATAGACTATATAAAAGCGTTCTATAACATCTGAATTTACAGTGCCTACCGTGTATTGTGTGTTTGTATGGGTGTGTGTGTTTGTGTGAGTGAGAAAATATGCGATCAAATATTGTAACAGTAACTTTCTATCAATACCTGTATGTTTTGTGTAAGATTGAGCTGGCAGCATGGTGCAAGCTAAACGCCAATAAATTAAATTAAAGTAAGGATAATCAATAATTCCTGTAGAAACAGAAATCATTACCTTTACATTATATTCGTTTGAACAAGAGTGAATTTTCTTCTCTTCCGCCTGTCACTAGAGTCTCATAGTCCTACGCAATCAAACCTGCAACCACAACAGAAATTTAAAATTTCCAGTATTCTAAACACAATTTCGCTCAATGTCAAACATTTCCGCTCCCCGAAAGCTCTATACAGATAGGTACTCGAAATTGGAACACCCGGCACAGCCAGCTACACACAGAGGTGTTTTTAAAGCGCGATGCACTGTAGCAGTGATATATCAGAACAGGAGCTGTCTGGGGAGCGGCATTTGGCATTCCCTGTGCTGAGGCGTCAGCGGCGGTCAGCACTGCAGGCACAAAGGACCGCCGGTTCAAAGAAACCCCGCGCAGTGGTACGCTCGCTGCGTCTCAAAAGATACGGGCTAAAGTGGCGCCCTCAGCTGCACAATTTCCATATGCTGGTAGAGAGGTGCCATTACAAGAAACGGGAGGCCGTATTGCATTTCTTGTGCCCAAAGACACCTCTGAATTCGTTGGATCGTAATAGGGGAACGTGCACTACACAGAGAAATCTCAGTTTACAAATGTAATGGCTACGTGCAACCGTTGCTAATACAAGTTCTCATTTTAGACTGGAATTAAATAATTTACATTAATTCGAAGAGTCATATTCATCATGATTTCGGTTTCACGGCCTAGTCGAGAATAGATTCCTTATAAATAGTGTGTGACATCGTTTCTGAGCCTCTTAGGAAACAGATTCTTTCAGTTTCAGCTCTTTTTTGACATAGTGCAAGCAACGGTTTTAGTATTTTAGAAATAGTTTATTAACAAATCTGTCACAGTAGCAGTACATATGTTAGTCGACTAGTTTCGAGCCGCGTGGGATTCGCCGAGCGTTCTAAGGCGCTGCAGTCATGGACTGTGCGGCTGCTCCCGGCGGAGGTTCGAATCCTCCCTCGGGCATGGGTGTGTGTGTTTGTCCTTAGGATAAATTAAATTAAGTAGTGTGTAAGGTTAGGGACTTATCACCTTAGCAGTTAAGTCGATAAGATTTCACAGACATTTGAACATTTGACTAGTTTCGAACCAACTGATTCATTCTCAAGCCTGGCCTACTGAGGCCTACTGATGTCACAACATTACACTCTGGTGACACAGTCATCGGATAGAGGTATGAACATTTACAAGTGCCGGTGGTGTCGTGCACACAAGGTATAAAGGTTCAGTGCGTTGACGGAGCTGTCATTTGTATTCAGGTGATCCATGTGAAAGGGTATCCGATGTGGTTATCGCCACACGATGGGGATTATCAGACTCTGGATGCGGAATGGGAGGTGGTAACTAGACGCATGGGGCATTCCATTTTGAAAATCGTCGGGTATTCCAGTGTACCGAGACACTTAGTGTCAGCAGTGTGCCTAGAACACCAAATTTCTAACCAAGCAGTGGCTGACGGCCACTTAACGGCCGAGAGCAGCGGCGTGTTTTTAGGGCTATCACTGCTAACAGAAAAGCAATACCGCCTGAAATAACCGCAGAAATCAATGTGGAACGTACAGGGTGTTTCAAAAATGACCGGTATATTTGAAACGGCAATACAAACTAAACGAGCAGCGATAGAAATACACCGTTTGTTGCAATATGCTTGGGACAACAGTACATTTTCGGGCAGACAAACTTTCGAAATTACAGTAGTTACAATTGTCAACAACAGATGGCGCTGCAGTCTGGGAAACTCTATAGTACGATATGTTCCACATATCCACCATGCGCAGCAACAATATGGCGTAGTCTCTGAATGAAATTACCCGAAACCTTTGACAACGTGCCTGGCGAAATGGCTTCACATGCAGATGAGATGTACTGCTTCAGCTGTTCAATTGTTTCTGGATTCTGGCGGTACACCTGGTCTTTCAAGTGTCCCCACAGAAAGAAGTCACAGGGGTTCATGTCTGGCGAATAGGGAGGCCAATCCACGCCGCCTCCTGTATGTTTCGGATAGCCCAAAGCAATCACACGATCATCGAAATATTCATTCAGGAAATTAAAGACGTCAGCCGTGCGATGTGGCCGGGCACCATCTTGCGTAAACCACGAGGTGTTCGCAGTGTCGTCTAAGGCAGTTTGTACCGCCACAAATTCACGAAGAATGTCCAGATAGCGTGATGCAGTAATCGTTTCGGATCTGAAAAATGGGCCAATGATTCCTTTGGAAGAAGTGGCGGCCCAGACCAGTACTTTTTGAGGATGCAGGGACGATGGGACTGCAAAATGGGGCTTTTCGGTTCCCCATATGCGCCAGTTCTGTTTATTGACGAAGCCGTCCAGGTAAAAATAAGCTTCGTCAGTAAACCAAATGCTGCCCACATGCATATCGCCGTCATCAATCCTGTGCACTATATCGTTAGCGAATGTCTCTCGTGCAGCAATGGTAGCGGCGCTGAGGGGTTGCCGCGTTTGAATTTTGTATGGATAGAGGTGTAAACTCTGGCGCATGAGACGATACGTGGACGTTGGCGTCATTTGGACCGCAGCTGCAACACGGCGAACGGAAACCCGAGGCCGCTGCTGGATCACCTGCTGCACTAGCTGCGCGTTGCCCTCTGTGGTTGCCGTACGCGGTCGCCCTACCTTTCCAGCACGTTCATCCGTCACGTTCCCAGTCCGTTGAAATTTTTCAAACAGATCCTTTTTTGTATCGCTTTTCGGTCCTTTGGTTACATTAAACCTCCGTTGAAAACTTCGTCTTGTTGCAACAACACTGTGTTCTAGGCGGTGGAATTCCAACACCAGAAAAATCCTCTGTTCCAAGGAATAAACCATGTTGTCTACAGCACACTTGCACGTTGTGAACAGCACACGCTTACAGCAGAAAGACGACGTACAGAATGGCGCACCTACAGACTACGTTGTCTTCTATATCTTTCACATCACTTGCAGCGCCATCTGTTGTTGAAAATTGTAACTACTGTAATTTCGAAAGTTTGTCCGCCTGAAAATGTACTGTTGTCCCAAGCATATTGCAACAAACGGTGTATTTCTATCGCTGCTCGTTTAGTTTTTATTGCCGTTTCAAATATACCGGTCATTTTTGAAACACCCTGTACGAATAATGTATCCGTTAGGTCAGTACGGTGAAATATGGTGTTAACGGGCTATGGCGGCAGGCCACCGACACGAGTGCCTTTGCTAACAGCACGACATCGCCTGCAGCGTGTCTCCTGGACTCGTGACGATTTCAGTTGGAGCCTAGACGGCTGGAAAGCTGTGGTCTCGTCGTATGTATCCCAATTTCAAATGATAACACCTTATGATTTCGAGTGTGGCGCAGCCATGGGCGCAGGTTATAGTTCAAATGGTTCGAATGCCTCTGATCACTATGGGACTTAACTTCTGAGGTCATCAGTCCCTCAGAACTTAGAACTACTTAAACCTAAATTAATCTAAGGACACCACACACATCCATGCTCGAGGCACGATTCGAACCTGCGACCATAGAGGTCGCGCGGTTCCAGACTGAAGCGGCACAGGGTATCAACAGAGCAATGTGTATGATTGCGATGGCTCCATAATGCTGTTGACTATGTTTACATGGAATGGACTGAATCCTCTGTTGTGTTCTGATACCTGGAGAACATTTTCAGCTATTCATGGACTTCACGTTCCCGAAAAACGATGGAATTTTTGTGGATGACAATGTCACCGCTCCACAGTTATTCGCGATTGGTTTGAAGAACATTCGGGATAGTTCGAGCGAAGGATTTGGCTGCCCAGATTGTCCGACAGGAATACCGTGGGCCATTTATGGGTGATAATGGAGAGTTCGGCTCATGCACACTTAATACACTAGCAACCCTTTAGCAATTTTTGAGCGTTATGGAGGCAGCGTCACCTAATATTTCTCCAGGAGACTTCCAATTATGTGTTGAGTCCATGCCTCGTCGAATTGCTGCACTACACTGGGCAAAGACATGATCGAAGTGATCGCCGTGTCAAATCTATGGACGGCAATCATTGAACGCTGGCACTTATTTTGACTGCATCAGAGGTTGGAATCTTCCTTCACGTTGGTCAGGTGGCCTGAAGATGGCGTAACATATAGCCGAAACGGTTAGCTCCATAAAAAAAACAACTGAAAATTTAGACCGGTGATTGGTGCTTTCATTCGACATTCTTTACTGAACAGCCGAGGTGCCGCAACCATCTTTCTAAAGATGGACATACAGAGAATCCTTCTCATTGGTTAATTTTATAATCGTACTAAGTGACAGCGATATTATCTACCCCTTAGCACTATGCTGTTAGTTTGTGTAGCAGACAGCTCTTCGTGTGGCAGTCATGCAGTGAACCAATAAGGAAGTGACGCACTTTGTTCCATAAAATTTCGGACGAACTGTAGGATGCGTGCAGCTTCCTGCCACTATATTTTGGTGAGGAGTCCTTTGGCTATCTTCTGGCGAATACTAACAAGAAAGCGCTGAGCTGAGGTAATTAAGACACCAACGACACATGCCCGTTGTAGGCACCCGGCGTTGCACATGCGCCGCTTGAACCAATTCATTTCTGCCACAGGTCTGAGTGCTGCACCGCGAGCCCTCTGTGTTGCAGAACGGTACCGGCTACGCAGAGCAGGATGCAGTTCTATGACAGGATTCGATGCTTGATTTAACTGGAAGTCTCCATCTCGATTGTTAATGGACTCGCACAGTCCTATTTCCACTAATTCATTGATGACGGAGCACCAAAGATTTGACGTGTGAACCACAATTTGTCTGTCATATTATTTCGTCAAATCTGCAGTAGAAATTCAGTGTTTCGCGATAGGGCACTTTCTGGCTTAGAGGAGGCGAGTATGTCATTGATGTTGTACACTGCAATCCTGCACAGTGCGCGTCGTTAGCGATGTATAAAATTTTCCGCATTTGCACGCAATCCTATACACACTTGCCTTGGGCAGTTCTAAGCTACCTCCGACAGATCTCAAAAGTGCCGAGCTTTTATGAGGAGGAAGAAAGTTAAAGTAGCTTTATGTCTACTTAAAATTTTGCCTATTTTCGCTGAAACATTGCTGTAATATGGTAGATAAGTGGTCGTTTTCAACGCCTCATCAACTTCGTTGTTCTGTCGTTTTTACGTCAGTTGCGTTCTCTATAATTGCCGAGACGAATATCCACTTCTCTAGAATACAGTTTTCAGGTTTTCCAGTTTTGTTTCCTGATTATCGGCGTCTGAGATTGTATGCGGACTGTGAATTAAAATCTTTGCAACAACCATCGTTTGTGTCGGATGATGGCAATAAGTACGTTTTAGTTAGATGCCTGTAAGAATGGTATTTTTGATCATCGAATGCCCGTGTGTGCCCTAACCCTTACTTCGTACCACTGAGTCTAAAAACGGCAAGCAATCATCTTTCTCTACTTCCATAGTATTCTTTATTTTTACATGAATGAAACTCAGCTTTTGAAGGAACTCCCGGAGACTGTCCACATCATGCGGTCAAACTACAGATCTCTTATCAAACCAGCACAAGAGCATATTGCCGGGTTGCTGTAGTCTTACACAGATGGCGGTAGTATCGCGTACACAAATTATAACGGGGCAATGCATTGCCGAGCTGCCATTAGAACTCAATGGATTCATGCGAAAAGGGTTCCGACCTGTTTATAGACGGCCGACGGGAATTAACAGAGTTTAAACGCAGAATGCTAGTTGGAAATAGATGCACTGGACGTCCCATTTCGGAAATGGCTTAGTGAATTGGATATACTGAGGTGCACAGTGGCAACAGTCTGTCGGCAATACCGAATTTACGGCGTTATCTATCCCCATGGACCACACAGTAGCCGACGGCTTTCACTTAACCACCGAGAGCAGCGTCGTTTCCGCAGGGCTAACAGACTAAGACCACTTCATAAAATAACTGCAAAAATGAACATGGTTTGTAACCTCCCCCTCACTTATCGACCTTAATGACAGTGAAAAATTAAACCGCGAGTACCTAATGGAAATTTGGGAAAGCAATCGTCACCGAAGTTAATCTGTCGGTAAAGAGGGAGGAAAGGGTTACATCTAAATGAAAGGAAAAATGCAAATAAACTGGTGGAAATTAATTTTGAAAAGGGGTAAAGTTAATAAAGAAAGTAAATGTGCGGCCGTTACGTCAACAATTAACCAGCGGTAATTAGATATTTGAGATTTGGGGGGAATTACGGTCGCCAGTCCTAAGGACAATTACTATAGTAACTGAAAAAGAAAGGTTATTACACATATAATTAGCACTAGAAGCGTGGCAACTGAAGGTTGACACGTGTAGTGTGAAAACTGAAAGTTTGTCAGAAGTAATAAATTTCGCTACACTCTGACTTAATTTAGCAAAAGAATTAATAAAACCGGAAAATCGAAAGTTAATTTAGTGACTGAAGTTAATAGTGAGCTTTCTTTCTGAAGCACATCGAAATTCGGTAAAATACGGTTAGTCTTGGACTACCTCAACAATCATTTCAAAAGCAACTTGGCTCTACGCAATTTAGAAATAAGAGATTTAACTTTGAACTTGAATTAAATGATTCTGAACAATTAACAATAGAAAAATTTTGTACGTACCAAGCTGAGCTGCAGTCACAGGTAAGCTAAAGTACGGTAACAAAACTCGCACTCTTAATTTGTGCTTGTGTAATCTAAATATTGTAGCCAGCTATGAATACTTAAACTGAACTTTGAAATTAAAGCAGTGAAATTGAATGATGCTGCTTTAATGCTGGCGTTTGAATTTCAACGACACTCGGGTTCATTTCGGAAAAGGAAGGGACCATGCTTGGCAATGCAATTGGGACAATGAGCAAAATGGTTCATGCTACGTTGCTGTAATTTTGTGATTTGAACATTTTGAAAAGCTGAGGTCTGCCATACAGTTCTGAAACTTTACGTGCTTTTAGTCTTCCTTGTTGGTTGATTGAAGGTTTGAAGTCGCCGATCGAGGAGGTGGCGACAGTCACTCATTGTCGGCCGTCGCTGTTGCAGAAGCTGGATGCTGGCGCGCCTTCTTCTCGACACGGTCACCAGGCGAAACGGGCTCTTGATGTGTGCCAGCTAATGCTTCCCGTCCGCGACACCGTGCTAGAAACTACCATAGCCAGTCGATCGCAATTACATGCTGCCAAACCCCGAAAGCCCGGCAACTTGCGGGAGCGTCACACAACACACCTGCTCAATCGCACTACTCCAACCAGACTCACTCTCTCTCTGCCCGCGCTCCACGCGGCAGAGTTAACACTCCCAAATATCCTACACACTTTCGTTCTTCACACGACCTATCGATGTATTCGTTCGATAGCATAGTTTTCCCTAGGCAAGACCCAGCGTTAAATACAAATAATATTTACAAAACAAACCAATTATACATCGACATAAATGCATATATATATATATATATGTTAAAACAATTACAATATATAAAGACAGAGAAATGTTATATCTTCAGGTAACAAAATAAGGAAAAAATTATGGTACAATAGATGGAAATAGGAGGATATGCATTTCCGGCGTTACAGGTTCATCATGAACGTATCCGTTCTGACAGTGCGACGAAATCTGACGTTGATGTGTTATAGTAGCAGACCATCGACGCGGCTGCCGTTGCTGCATGACATCGCCTGCAACGTCTCTCCTGGGGTCATGGCCATATCGGTTGGACACTAGACGACTAGAAAATCGTAGCTTAGTTATATGAGCCCGATTTCAGACGGTGGTAGCGTTCGAATGTGCTCCAATCCCATGGACCCAGGTTGTCTACAAAGCACTGTGCAAGCTGCTGGTGACTCCATAATGGTTTAGACTATGCTTATATATAATTGACTGAGTTCTCTGGTCCAACTGAACCGATCATTGCATGGAAACATTTATGTTCGTCTACGTGGAAACTACTTGCAGCTATTGATGGACTTCATGTTCGCAAACAACGACGAATTTTTATCGATGAAAATGCTCTAGGTCACCGGCCCACAACAGTTCGCTATTGATTTGAAGAACATTCTCGGCAGTTCGAGCGATTGACTTAGCTACCGAGATCACCTGACATGAATCCCATCGAGGATTTATGGGACGTAATCGAACGGTTAGTTTGTGCACAAACTGCTGCTCTGGCAATACTTTAACATTTATGGACGGCTATACAGGCAGCATGGCTCATTATTTCTGCAGGGGACTTCCAACCAGTTGTTGAATTCATGCCACATCCAACTGCTGCACTGCGTCGGGCGAAAGCAGGTCCGACACGATTTCAGGAGGTTTCCCATGACTTTTGTCACCTTACTGTATTTCGAAGTTACTAAAGTACATGGCAACTCCTAGTATCAGATTACACGAAATGCACGACAGTTGTGCGGGCTGCCCAACTTTTAGACAACCGGCTAGCTGCTTTCAAGCTAAATAATATATTCTCTCTTAACTCTGAGGATTAAAGCCTACTACTGACACAATAATACTGTTGTGACCTCTCAGATTTTCGCGGCTTGATTGATCAATGCTGCTCTTCAAGGTGTAAAAGCGAGGTCTTGTTTCTATTTTATGGACAGTATCATGGAGATAGCCGATTCATCATTTTTACGTGTTAGAAACTATGCGGCTTGTACCCCAGGCAGCGGGAACGCATAAATAACAGCACAATTGGCTGGACCTGACGAAGAAGACTCGGTCAGTCGAAGAAATATTGCGCATAACGAGGAACACGAACTGGACTAAACAGCTTGAAGTACGTAACTGTCACTTCTGTTCCTTCCTTTCCAACGCATAGTGCAAGTTTACTTCGTGCTCAGTGTGATAAAGATCGAAATAATTTCAGATTGTGGATATTTGTTCACTGCATGGAGGGTTCTTCCAATGCAACGTAATTTTGTGACATTATATACTGAAGAGCCAAAGAAACTGGCACACCTGCCTCATATCGTGCAGCTAACACGCACAAATGCCGCAACATTATCTGGCGAGGACTCGATTAATGTCTGAATTAGTACTGTAGGGAACTGGCACCATGAGTCCGGCAGGGCTGTCCATAAATCCTTAAGAGTACAAGGGATGGAGATCCCTTCTGAACAGCACGTTGCAAGGAATCACAGACATGCTCATGTCTGTAGAGTTTGGTGACCAATGGAAGTGTTTAAACGCAGAAGAGTATTCCCCCACTCTGTAGCAATTCTGGATGTGTGGGGTGCCGCATTGTCTAGCTGGAACTGCCCAAGTCCGCAATGGACATGAATGGAGTCAGGTGATCAGACAGGATGCTTACGTACGTGTCACCTGTCGTAGTCGTATCTAGACGTATCAATGGTCCCATACCATTCCAACTCCACACGCCCCGCACCGTTACAGAGCCTCCACCAGCTTCAACAGTCCCCTGCTAAACCGCAGGGTCCATGGATTCATGAAGTGGTCTCCATACCCGTACACGTCCATCTGCTTGATACAATTTGAAACGAGACTCGTCCGACTAGGCAACATGTTTCCAGTCATGAACAGTACAACGTTGGTGCTGGCGGGCCCAGGCGAGACGTAAAGCTTTGTGTCGTACAATCATCAAGGGTACACGAGTGGGCCTTTAGCTCCGAAAGCCCATATCGATAATGTTTCGTTGAGTGGTTTGTAGGCCGGCACGTGTTGCTAGCCCAGCACTGAAATTTGCTGCAATTTGTGGAAGGGCTGCACTTCTGTCACGTCGAACGGTTCTGTTCAGTCGTCGTTGGTCCCGCTCTTGCAGGATCTTTTCCCGGGCGCAGCGATGTCGATGATTTGACGTTTTACCGGATTCATAATATTCACGGTACACTCGTAAATGGTCCGATGGGAAAATCCCCACTTCATCGCTACCTGTGAGATGCTGAGTCCAATATTTCGTTTGCTGACAATAGCACCACGTTCAAACACACTTAAATCCTTAATATCTGCCAGTATAGTAGCAGTAAACGATCTATCAACCGCACCGGACTCTTGTTGTCTCACAAACGCGTTGCTGACAGCAGTGCTGTATTCTCCCACTTTACATATCTATGAACTTGAGTACGCATGCCTATACCAATTTCATTGACACTTCAGGGTATATTTTGTTCACTTCTGCCAGTGTTTTATACTGATGGTATAAAATTGCAACACCAAGATGGACCTGTGCGACATAAACTAAATGTAGTAGGTGTGTTCGTACAGCTGAAACACGATGTCTATTCAAATTTCACGCCTGTTGCATAAAAGTGGCACTAGTAACGCAAATCTGAGGCTACAAATCAGGTTCCCTTTAAAGAGGTGCATTTGTGGTGAGCGTTAGTTACCTTTTAGAAAGGATGTGGTGGGTTGACTTTAGTCAATAATTCCTTTAAGGCGACAGAGACGCCGTAATCAACATCTCACTGAGTTTGTGTAATGGAGATACGAGAAGCTGCAAGTTCCTTGTGCAGTGTTGCAGAAGGACTTGGCAGAAATTCAATCGCTCTAGAAGGCAGCCGGCAGCCGGCAGCGGTGATCACGAGAATGTATGGTCGCAAGAAGGCCGGGCTGAGGACGACCACGTGGCACTACCGAGAGGGAAGACCATCGTGGTCGAGGTGTGGCTCCGGCGCATCGCACTACATCTACTGCAGAAATTTTAGCAGCAGCTGGCACCTCAGTGACACAACGAACTCTTACAATTCGGTCTCTTGAAAACACCTTCGAGACAGTCGCTTTGTAACGTTCATTCCACTGACCACAAACCACCACCATTTTCGACTTCAGTTGTGTTAAGTGAGAGCTCATTGGATAGCACGGTGGAAGTCTGTTGTTTTTTTTTCTGATGAGAGCTGGTTGTGCCTCGAAGCCACTTCTGGCCGTGTGTTGGTTAGAAGGAGACAAGTTGAGGACTTGCAGCCAGCCTGTCTGCGTGCTAGACACACTGTACTTTCTCTTGCCATTATGGTCTGAACTGTGATTTTGTTTGACAAGAGGAGCACACTTGTTTGTATTCTACGCACCGTGACTGCAAATGGGTACGTCAGTCTGATGATTCGACGTGTTGTGCTGCTAGTCATGAATAGAATTCCCGGGTATGTTCCCCAGCATGGGACTTAACTTCTGAGGTCATCAGTCCCCTACAACTTAGAACTAAATAAACCTAACTAAACTAATGACATCATACACATCCATGTCCGAGGCAGGATTCGAACCTGCTACCGTAGCGGTAGCGCGGTTCCAGACTGAAGCGCCCAGAACCGCTCGGCACTCCGGCCGGCTTTCCCACACACCGCCGTTGTAACCCAACATGCGCTACAGAGTGTCGATACGTAGCCTTGGCTGCTCCATCACCAAATCGGTCTCCAGTCGAGAACACATGGGATATCACATGCCGACAACTCCAGAATCATACACATATAGTACTGACCGTCCTTGTATTGACCAACCAAGTGCAACAGCCATGCAACTCGAATCCAGAAATTAACGCCCGGCACCTGTTAAACATAATGCACATACGTTTGTACGCTTGCATTCACCCTTCGGGCGGTTACACAGGTTGTTAATGTGCCAGCATTCCGCATTTTCAATGCCTTACCTCGCGCTTACTTTAGCCTGTGTTCTTGCAATGTTAGTCACTGCAGTAGACTAATATATTCCCGAAATTTTGGTACTCTGCATTAACTAAGTTTTGGTGTTGCGATTTTTCTCCGCCAGTGTAATTTTCACATCTTGACTACTTCCCTATTGCAATTCTTCACTATACTAGATGTTTCAGTTCGTCACATTTATGGTCGTCTATCTCCCTGAACAGCCTATACCTACGTCTATGCTCTGCATGCCACTGTGCATTGTGAAGTGCATGGCACGGATTACGTCCCATTGTACCAATTATTAGGGCTTTCTCTTGTTCCAGTCACGAGTGGATTGCCGGAAGAATGATTGTTCGAAATGTGTGTGAAATCATATAGGACTGAACTGCTAAGGTCATCAGTCCCTAAGCCTACACACTACTGAACCTAAGTTATCCTAACGACAAACACACACATGCATGCCCGAGGAAGGATTCGAACCTCCGTCGGGACCAGCCGCACAGTCCATGACTGCAGCGCCCTGAACCTCTCGGCTAATCCCGCGCGGCAAAGAATGATTGCTTGAATGCCATTGTGCGTGCTGTAACTAGCCGAATTTTGTCTCCACTATCGCTATGGGAGAAATACGTAGGGGGCCTTAATTTATTCGTAGATTCATCATTTCAAAGTATGTTCTATAAACTTTCTGATTATGGACTTCGCAAACGGAGATCTACTAGCTGTAGCGGTTGGGCCTCTTGAATTTGCTCGTGCAACGGCTTGATAGGCTAACTTACATGCAAATTAACTAGGAAATGGCACATCGCATAGAACTTTTTCCTGAACAATTACTTCCTATCACAACCTACCCTTCAACACCCTTACAAGCTTTTAAGACTAACTACCCTGTATAAAGTTAGAACTGTCAGAACAGTGTAGCAATTGCAAAATCCCTGCAGAGAATCAAAGCTTGGTTAAGGGACTGACAACTGACCCTGAACGTCAATGATTATAACCTACTCTGCTATAACAGGGAATAAATCCACTATCGTACATTAAACTATTGGCGATAATTCAGCGGACACAGTAATTGCCGTAAAACACTCAGAAGTAACGATCCGTAATGATCTAAAGTGAAATGACCACAAAAATAGATCATAGGAACTGCCATGCTGAGGTTCATTGGAAAAACCTTAAGGAAATATAATTCATCAAAGAAAGAAGTGGCTTACAAACCATTTATTTGACCGATTCCTGAGTACTGCTGAGATTCTTACTAAGTAGGATTAACAGGACAGGCAGAAACGATGCAATGAAGGTCGTCACGATTAGTCATGGGATCGCCTTATCGGTTCGAAAGCGGAAGTCCAGCTCACTCCAGTGGAAGCCGATACAAGAGAGACATCGCTAATCACGAAGAAATGCAGTACCGAAATTCCACGAAAGCACGTTACGGGAAGGATCGAACAAAATACGGATTTCTTCCGAATACGTCTCGCAAAATAAATACAACGATTTTTTTTTTTTTTAAAAAGCAGCATCAGTGTGTTGACTGGTTTGATGCGGCCCGCCACGAGTTTCTCTCTTGTGCCAACCTCTACACCTCACACTAGCTAGCAATTACACTTCTCGATTCTCAATTACTTGCTGGTGTATCCCAATCTCTGTCTTCCTCTGCACATGTTACTTTCTACAGCCTCCCTCCAGTACCATGGAATTTCTATATTTACTGTCCTGGTCGATTCAGTGCAGAACCTCCTCATTCCTTGCGTCAGATTCGTGACGTAGGTAATACGTTTACAAGCAAAAAAAAATTATATGGAAATAATGGGTGTATGCGTGTATGAGTGACTCAATATTCAAAGAAGGCTGACTGAGGTGGCACAAATAAGAGGTCTATATGATTAACTCGTGTTAAAGCGCTCCCCTTGTGAAGTTGAGTGCGCACTGTGACGCTTTGTTGAGATTTATTGTAGCAATCTTTGTCGTGGACCCTTTGTGGCAGACTTCTTTGCCGTACCACAAAAAGAATCGTGTTCATAATTATGTTTGGTTCTAGGAAGGAATAAAGCTGAAAGCTGAGTTATGTGCTGTGCTGTTGAAAGAACATACTGTATGTAAATGAAGCAAAGTTCCTGAAGTTACATGTTACAAAACGTTTTACTTGTTACAAGTTTTACTTGTTACAAGTGTTACTTATTACAAAAAGGTGTATAGAACACTTCTGGTTTCGGATGTGTCTTCGATAAGCAGTATTTCTCAAACGAGTGCAAGGAAACTGCTCGTTAAAAGTATTTGATCATTTCAAACTGCAAGTCGTACACCACAGCCTAAAGTTGAGATGGTTATTTTCTCATTATTGGTCATATTTATTACGATACCTCAAAGCTGACTGCCTCATTGATCATTTTTCGAAGAACTTGCAGTGAATTAACAGATTAACAGTGTGAATTGTGAATGCTAATCTGAGGGAAGCAGAAATTGGCAGTCTGAAACTGTTGTCATTTCTCGAAGTGTGCGCTCGTAGTGTGAGCAGAAAGCTAAATTAAAAGACAGAGTAAAGATACGTGACCCAAATGAGATTCATTATCACAGCGCTTCTGTTTCCAGCCATATGTTTTACCGGTAGATCATCACACCAGCTGGGAATTCGATTGTGCTTGTTGGGTCCTGCGGTACTGCTGCTCTCTAGAAGCATGATGGCTGATAGTTTGAGCTAACATTGCAGTTCCTCCTCGTCGGGATGTCTTGGCTCAAACTCGTCTAGAACTACACGCCCTAAACTACACACTTGTGACCCTTTGGTTAAATTGTCTGACTGATGGCAAGTTTGGGAAATTGCAGGAAACAAAATTAATTTAACATATAATAACAGTAATAATAATATCGGGAACAAAATTAACGACGCAACAGTTATGTAGGTCACACACTTGCGATTTGGTTAGAACAATGTTTATTCACAAAGAAAACTCATAGCGAAAGAGGTCGTATTTACAATTAATATTATACTCGAGCGCATATTCATTTGACACAGTTCAATCATTCACAATCTCATCGTTAAATTCTTTTACATAAAAACACTACAATTTCCTTCTTAATACTGAATATCACGGCCAGTAGCATTGCACCAATGTGCTTTCTGATAAATAAGTAAAGAACAAAAGTAACTATTCTGCACTAAACTTTACAACAAATATTCTATCACGTAATGATTCAATAAGGTGTCATGCTGTCATCGTTCAATGTGTTTTGTGTGGAGGAAATAATGATTTGATGCTTAACTGTAAACACTGATAATTTAAATTTACTATATCTTTCAAACAAACAAAGTTACAGAGTTGATTTTTACAACGTCGGTCATTTTAATATGCGCTTCTATATGAAATGTCGAACGTTAAGATCGACCAAAGCGTTCAGATTTTAGCAGTCAGGTCTTTCACACAAAACTTGTTAATTTCACTTTAAATCATAAACTATTATAGATATCGTCAATATTCTAATTTTATTGGGGTCACCATGAAATTTTATGAAGAATGGGCGATTAATATTACTTTGGCTCCATTCTCGGCATTACTACAGAATTAAATAGTTTTCATTAATGTTTTCCTTTATGGACGATCTTAGGTCCGCCATATTTAACACTGCTATAGACGCCTGTGAGATTTCATATCTCGTGGCGAATCTGCGCCCTTTGTGGTACACGGTCCTTCCTGGATGACTTGGTTCGCCGGCCGAAGTGGCCGTGCGGTTAAAGGCGCTGCAGTCTGGAACCGCAAGACCGCTACGGTCGCAGGTTCGAATCCTGCCTCGGGCATGGATGTTTGTGATGTCCTTAGGTTAGTTAGGTTTAACTAGTTTTAAGTTCTAGGGGACTAATGACCTCAGCAGTTGAGTCCCATAGTGCTCAGAGCCATGACTTGGTTCGTTTCACAATTCCTATAGGCTGACTCTTTTGGCCATATTTTTAAATGAGGGCGCAATGCTTGTTAACTCACAGTATTTAGGTGCCAATGGCATCACTTTTAAAACTTATCTTTAATTCACCTGTTGTGCAGTGGGATAATTTTGTTGCATATACTGAAATTTCAGTAAAAGTTCTAATCGGTTGGCTCTGGATGAGTGAGCCAATTCGAAAGGCATACCGCCAATGTAACAAACGTCAGAAAAAGAGACGGCAGTGCCACGCAGCGACAGTTCGAGGCAGACAGAGACAGAAACGTTGCCATGCTACATGACAGAACACTGTGAGGTAGCACTATGTTACTTCAGTGCCTGAGTCGCACTGCAAAGTCCAATGTGGCCCAAATGAACTGAGTTCTGCTATACAGAACAATTATTGAATTACTACAGCGAGGTAAAGAGCACCGATGATGGGTTTGACAAACAGAGCAAATGCTCTCACACACCCACAGCTACCACGGTATAGGCGTGGGCTCGGCCCTTTACGTATTAAGTCTTTGGAAGCTCAAACACAAATTCAGTCATTTTATTATTTTTCCGTGTCTCTAGAACCAGCGAGAACGACAGTCTATTGGGTTCTGGTGAAATGACAAGATGATCAGTGATGGTCGACACTGAGATCTAGCCGTTGCTGTCTACTGGGACATCGCAGATAAGAAGACGGAGGTGCGACCAGCCCTCTTCCGCTACGGGCAATTTGGATAATCTGCAAAATGCCATCTCCACACCGTTCAGGCAAGGCGCGTATGTTCCGTCTTGGACGACTCATGTGCGGCTGCTATAGTGTGTCCGTAGTGGATGAGCAGGGGCTAGTGCTCACAACAACCGACATCCTGACCAGAGTTAGCAACCTCTGCCTGAGCGCACGACGGGCTGCCATGGAGAACGCTGAGGTGCGAACCACGCGCTGTCGCACGACTTTCGGCACGTGATACCTCCTCGTCTTTACGCTGTCGCCAGCACTTCATGCAGCCGTGGCACTGACTTGTGCGTCATCATACCACCTCACAATTCACAATCAGTGTGTCTATTAGTCAAACGCAGATCAAAATCCCTACAGCGCTTCTGGAGTTTAACCGGCATATACAGTCGAACGCGAGAAAGGTACTTCTGTTTATACGTACATAGATAATCTGACTGCATTTTCGATGAAATATGAACTGAATTTCGCCGCGCGGGAATAGCCGAGCGGTCTTGGGCGCTGCAGTCATGGACTGTGCGGCTGGTCCCAGCGAAGGTTCGAGTCCTCCCTCGGCCATGGGTGTGTGCGTTTGTCCTTAGGATAATTTAGGTCAAATAGTGTGTAAGCTTAGGGACTTATGACCTTAGCAGTTAAGTCCCATAAGATTTCACACACATTTGAACATTTTTGAATGAATTGAATTTCACGTGAATCTTAATTAGCTTTTCCGTGCTACTAAAAATGAGTTCCTCTATTCACATTATCACGAATGGTCGGCCTCGCACTTCATCTGTGTATTTCGCTACTTAGTACACCCACACGATTACTCTGCAGTTCAAACTTAAGTGTTTGGCAGAGAGTTGATATAACCACCTCCAAACTTTTTCTCAACCATTTCACTGTGAATAGCATGTGGAATAAAAGAAAACCTACATATTTCAGTGCTAGCTGCGATTTTTCAGCTTTATTAAAATAATAATTTCTCCTTGTGTAGGCTGGAGCCAACAAAATAGTTTACCATTTGGAGGAGGTCGGTGACCTAAATTTTGTTAAAAAATCTCGGAAAAACCGAAAAGGTCTTCGTTTTAATGATTGTCACCACAACTCCCATACCATGTTTCGCAACAATACAAAACGAGCTCCCCTTCTTCGAACTTTTTCGACGTACTCTGCCTATACCATCTGGTAAGGATACCGATTCGCACAGCAAAATCCACGTGATGTAGCAGAGTTGTGCAATTTTCAACTGTTCTGCCAATAAAATGCTTTCTTTGTTCGCTTGTCCCACAACACTTTCAGCATGATGCTTCCGATTTAAGTGTTTCGTAACGGTAACCCCTGGACATTTAGAGTAATCTGAAGCCTTTACATTTTTGTGATTTTTTCTTTCCTTTTTTTTTTTTACATGACCGAAATTTGACGGAGTTTATTTAGTAATCATGTAGAGGGTTATACAGGGCGAGTCACCTAACGTTACCGCTGGATATATTTCGTAAACCACATCAAATACTGACGAACCGATTCCACAGACCGAACGTGAGGAGAGGGGCTAGTGTAATTGTTTAATACAAACCATACAAAAATGCACGGAAGGATGTTTTTTAACACAAACCTACGTTTTTTTTAAATGGAACCACGCTAGTTTTGTTAGCACATCTGAACATATAAACAAATACGTAATCAGTGCCGTTTGTTTCATTGTAAAATATTAATTACATCCGGAGATATTGTAACCTAAAGTTGACACTTGAAACCTCCGACGTTCAGTTGGGTGTTGTAACAAACACGGGCCACGGTCGGCGAGCAGCATCTGCAGGGACATGTTTACGATGACGACCGTGTTTACGAGTGTGGCTGTAGTGCACTGTTGTGGTTTGGTCTAGCTGTTGCAGTGTCAGCATGTAGCGCTTGCTGCTATTGTTATTCTGCATTCGTCTCCGCACGCAGAACAACTGTAGTACACCGTGTTACCAGACGTCTGTGGTAGTGTAGTGTTGTAGGAACTGTGGCCATGGTGTATTCGAACTCTGAAAAGGCGGAGATGATACTCATCTATGGCGAATGTCGACGAAATGCAGCTGAAGCCTGCAGGGTGTATGCAGAACGGTACCCGGACAGAGAGCATCCAACGTGCCGCACATTGCAAAACATCTACCGCCAACTGTATGCAACAGGTATGGTCGTAGCATGCTAACGGGTCTGTAACATGCCCGTCACAGGAGAAGCGGGTGCAGTTGGTGTGTTAGCTGCTGTTGCCATGAACCCACACATGAGTACACGGGACATTGCGAGAGCCGGTGGACTGAGTCAAAGTAGTGTCATGCGCATACTGCATCGTCACCGCATTCACCCGTTTCATGTGTCGCTACATCAGCAATTACATGGTGATGACTTTAATCATCGAGTGCATTTCTATCAATGGGCATTAACAGAGAATGCGTTGCAGTTCTACCTGTTTACCGATGAGGCGGGTTTCACAAACCACGGGGCAGTGAATCTACGGGACATGCATTACTGGTCCGTGGACAATCCTCGCTGGCTCAGACAGGTAGAGCGACAGCGACCGTGGACTGTAAATGTATGGTGCGGAATCATTGGCGACAACCTCATTGGTCCTCACTTCATTGCAGTGGCCCAAACAGCTGCAACATACATTGCGTTTCTACAGAATGATCCGCCAACGTTGCTCGAAAATGTCCCACTGGAAATGCGTCGACGTATGTGGTATCAGCATGATGGTGCACCTGCACATTCCGCAATTAACACTAGGCTGACCCTTGACAGGATGTTCGACGGGCGTTTCATACGACGAGGAGGACGCATAAATTGGCGAGCCCGTTCTCCTGATCTTACACCTCTGGACTTCTTTCTGTGGGGTACGTTAAAGGAGAATGTGTACCGTGATGTCCCTACCACCCCAGATGATATGTAACAACGTATTGTGGCAGCCTGCGGCGACATTACACCAGATGTACTGCGGCGTGTACGACATTCATTACGCCAGAGATTGCAATTGTGTGCAGCAAATGATGGCCACCACATTGAACATCTGTTGGCCTGACATGTCGGGACACATTCTATTTCACTCCGTAACTGAAAACGGAAACCACGTGTGTACGTGTACCTCACCCCTCATGGTAACGTACATGTGCGTCAGTGAAAAATACCAATAAAAAGGTGTTAGTATGTGGACGTAATGTGCTGTTCCAGTCTCTTCTGTACCTAAGGTCCATCACCGTTCCCTTTCGATCCCTACGTAATTCGGTGCTCTCCGATACACACGATCGAACAGCGGAGGAGTGGTACTCAAGCGTCAACTTTAGGTTACAATGTCTCCGGATGTAATTAACATTTTACAAAGCAACAAACGGCACTGATTACGTATTTGTTTATGTGTTCAGATGTGCTAACAAAACCAAGGGGTTTCCATTAAAAAAAACGTAGGTTTGTGTTAAAGAACATACTTCCCTGCAGTTTTCTATGGTTTGTATTAACCAATTACACTAGCCCCTCTCCTCACGTTCGGTCTGTGTAATCGATTCGTCAGTATTTGATGTGGTTTACGAAATATATCCAGCGGTAATGTTAGGTGACTCACCCTGTATACCTTTTATAGTTAAAGGTGAAATGCAAAATTTCTGCATCATGTAAATATCTTATCTTATTGTTAGTCATTTTGCGGTGCATTTTGATCTTCTGATAAATACTAGACAAAACAATTTGCAGACAATCTATGAAGGTTTGTCAGAATGTCTCCTTGGGAATCATCAGATATCACTTCAGCCATTACTTGACTTCCTGTTACGTACTACGAACTGTAATATTTCTGAAAATAAATCGTGAAGTGTATCCAGTCGCACAGCCACGCTATTCGATTAAAAGCCGTTTGAACTATAGTAACCTATAACGGTAGTAGCATCGAGTTCCTCTCTTCACTTAACGCCTGCACTCATGCCTACATGATAATGACAACAAACTCTGCAAAGGTAGCCTAGGATTAGTCGCACTACCGTTTATTTTATTTTATTTGTATTTTGCGGGGGGGGGTCTTTTATAAACGTACAGCACTATTTCAGAATCCACTCAACAAATTTAAATGTTCAGATCGCTTTTCATGGTTATTTTACGCATTCCTCCAATTGTAAAATGCTTGCTAGCATCAGTAATAAATTTGTTTCCTTGCGAAAATTAAACAGTCAGTGATTCTTAAATAATGATGCCATGCAACGAATTCAGAACGTTCTCCACTAGTCCTGTAATCACACACTTATCTTACTTCTCTTTGCAATGGACAGTATCTCTCATTTACTCTTATTGAAAGAGTACTGTAACTCATTACACCTAGATAAATCCAGTCAATTCGTCGCTCGTTTTCTTTCAGGTTCCGTTGAGAATATTTCCATTTTGACAACAGAGTCGGCAGCGAATAGTCTAATTGTCCTGTATGTAAACGGTTATGTGTGCTTTTTAGTGGACTACTATTCTTCCTTGGGAATCTTCAGATGCTATTTTGTTTCAGTCGAAAATTCGACATACTGTGCACCTTATTCTGTTAGTCAAACTTTATTAGAGGTAATAGGCTCTCGAAAAGTGTAGAATGATTTAAAATTGAGCTGCCGGGACCATTTTTCATACCTCCCTCTCACAAAACGATGTCATGTTAACAGTTACGACGAAAAGTAATTGCGTCAGAATCTGATCCTCTAACATTGATGAGTATGATGAGCGACGAATTTTGAAAACATTGTTGCATTGACAAAGTAGACACAACAATATGTTTCCTGAATGAATCTTCAGTTCAGGAGCGGAGTGTTCTATAACCGTACGGTATTCACGAACCCGCAAATACTGACCATTCACTTTCATTTTTGAGGCAGATCTTTTGCCTGATAACATGATTCACTTCGTTATTTTTAAACAATGATGAACGTTCCATTTGTAGTACCTCATGTCATTCTTTTCACTTGCCTTAAACCCAGACCTAGCTATCGATGACGTTCACTGCTCGTTAATTAGTCAAAATTCAGATATACTTCAGCGCAGTTTGGAATACGGGGCTGAATGTAGAGCGGCTCATTTCGTAAGATAACGTGGTTTCATTTCTTTTCGTGGTTTGATTTAAAAATATGCTTCCATTCACTTGCCGGCGGGAATACTTTTAAGACAGCATCTGGAACTCCAATATTTTAATTAAATCTCTGAAGACTCCCTAATTACGAGATATCCACTTGAGGACGATATCGGTGATTTCGGGAGCTTCATTAAGTGAGCCGTTCGGGCGTATTTCATTCTAAAGCTCTCCGCTTTCTACAGCATAACGAACTAGTGCTGCAGGCTATTGGCTAAGTTGTCACTGAATGTTTCCCAAGTGCGGTCACATCTAAATCATTTGATTATTCCTCGTGGACTGCATGAAATAAAAACCAAGCTCTTCTGGAAATACTTCCCGAGAAGTTATGCGTCTCCTGTTTTCTGGGATGCCTCTTTACCAAGAGTGAAGTACGTGAGTTGGTAAAATTGTTTCAGATGATATTATGGCATTCTTTCCAGTACATGTTGTAATGTACACACTCATATTTTCGCAGACATAATTTCTAACACGAATATTATCTGCCAAACGGAAGTCACTGACTGATACACTAGAATTGCGAAGTGCATCTTCCCGTTTCGCGATATACTCTAGTGGAGAGGAGAAATGCTTCACCAAAAACTGACAGTCTCTAAAGAGAGGATGTTAGGGCTACCGGATGGCGTAACATCGAGGTTTGTAGCTAAAACGAATACTAAACTCCGTCCGAACAGACTTTTGAAGGTCAAACGGTACCAACCGGATGCCGTGTGATCCTCAGCCGACAGGCGTCCCTGGATGCAGATACAGAGGGGCATGTGGTCAGCACGCCGCTCTCCCGGCCGTATGTCAGTTTACGAGATCGGAGCCGCTACTTCTCGATCAAGTAGCTCCTCAGTTTGCCTCTCAAACACCGAGGGCACTCCGCTTGCCAACAGCGCTCGGCAGATGGGATGGTCACCCATCCAAGTGCTATCCCAGCCCGAAAACTCTTAACTACGGTGATCTGACGGGAACCTATGTTACCACTGCGGCTAGGCCGTTGGCCCAGAGGTTTGTAGCTAGTGTACAAAAATATGGTGAGAGGAGCATGAGAAAAGAATAACTCAGTGAGTGTTACCCGTACATGTAGCCGGCCGGGGTGGCCGAGCGGTTCTAGGCGCTACAGTCTGAAACCTCGCGACCGCTACGGTCGCAGGTTCGAATCCTGCCTCAGGCATGGATGTGTGTGATGTCCTTAGGTTAGTTAGGTTTAAGTAGTTCTATGTTCTAGGGGACTGACGACCTCAGAAGTTAAGTCCCATAGTGCTCAGAGCCATTTGAACCATTTGAACCCGTACATGTAAAGAATAAAATTTCTAACCTATATAGGAACTTAAGAAATTAAACACATGTCATCACACGCTAAGAACATTGCGCACCAAGAGAGAAGAGAGTACATTTTCCAGTTTTCCTGCAGACATAGTCCTGCTGCGGTACGGATAAGTGCATCACAGTGTTTCGTGATACGCAACCGGAAATGTATTCCGAACTGGAAGTATGGAGGATAGTACGATTGTAGTGTGCAAACGTCTAAATGGGACACACTCCATAAACTAGGCGGTATATGGACCACTGTGCTGATCGACAGTGGCCAGGCAGTCGGCAGGGGAACAGAACATTTTGGGAGGAAAGAGATTTTCAGCAATTACGAACTTCACACCGGTTACCGAAAGGCTCTCTGATCAATGAACGGATTTCTATCGTCGAGGAATTCAAGTATTGGTAGAGCATCCCTATCTTTGTTTACAGAGCCTTCACGAGTATACTGAAAATTAGTGTCATGTTTCTAAGTTACTTACAGAGGACATGGACGTCATGGTCTGTAGTTTTTACTGGTACTTTGAAATTAAATAAATCAAAACATTTAATAGATATTTCAATGAAACATTAACGAAATGATTACCGTATTGTGACCTCTACGAGAAAATAATTTGAAACTCTGTGAATTGATTGTTGTCTTAGTTAATAAATTATGTGTAATTTTTATTTTAAGTACACTGCACTTCCACACTATTCAAAATATGAGGGTCGTTCAGTATGTAATGCATCACACTTATTAAAAAAGCCATTAATATACGTAGACAAACACCCTTGCTGGTGCTTCGCATTGGGTGTTTTCTGTGCGCCGGTGAAGTTTCGAACCGTTCTGGCAGATGGCAGAGCCGTACCACAGTGTTGAAATGACGTCTACATACGACTCACTTTACAACGAGCTTGCTATTCTTGAATTCTTGTGTGCAGAAAAAGGAATCGTGCTGAACATCCCTAAACGTGTGTGTGCAGTGTATGGCGATGCTGCGGTTGATAGGAATACAGTTGGGAGATGGGTAAAGAAAGTTACAGCCTCAGGAAATCAGCCATGCTCGGGACGTCCTGTCACAGCCACTGCTCCAGACATGCTGAATCATGTGGATGCCATTATTCGTCCTGACCGGCGCATCACAACTCTACAGTTGTCGTTCAGCATTGGAAGTGCGGATATTCAAAGAGGTGCTCACGATGGGTTCCACGAATAGTTACAGAGGATCACAGATTCAAAGAAAGAACATTTCATCTGAATTGCTGGAGCGTTTTGCAAAGGGCGGAGAGATTCTCTACGGGGCACACACTTTGAAGATGACGAGAGTGTCAACCAAGCAGTGAACACATGGCTATGGTTACAGGACAAGAGCTTTTACCAGCAAGGAATACATGCTCTTCCATAACGTTGGCGTATGGCTATAGAACAGGATGGAGACTACGTAGAAAAATAGGAGATGGACACGACATATTTATTAATATTGTCACCAAATACTGACTCTTAGCAATAACTATGCTACGAGCAAAAAAGTGTGGGGCATAACTAATTGAACGACCTTCGCAAAACTTGAAAACAAATTTTTATTCCTTTAACTATTACCTGGTGAAACAATACCACCAGAAATATTTGCCAGTTCTCTGTTTTGTGTGTTTTAAAGAATTTTTCTTTCCCAGACAATTTTAACCCGTAATTTTTTAAGAACATCAGACATGCACCAACTTAACATACTTACTACTTTGTTGAATACTGTGATTCACTATGTAGGGAAGCTCTATATTATTATTCATGCAAAATTTTGTTTTTTGGAGCTTTAATATTGAAGGAAATAATGATGCCTAAGTATGCAATAACAATGATCATGGGAAATTGAAATTAAGAGTTCGTATATCATTTTATCCTCAATAATAAAATATAATAATATTCCAGCTACATAACGTTTTTTACGCTTAGCATCCATTCCATCTTCTTTAGTTTGCCTTTTCTTTATTGTTCCGAGCTACTTTGTCTTGCCGCCAGCGGATTTTCCTCCTTGCGCGACACGTTGACTGTCCCCGTTTAGCAGCACACTTTCCATGTTTTTTTCCATTTTTGATGCCTTGTCTGCTTGTTACTCCATCATCAAAATATTTTATGGAGACTGTCACACCAATCTGAAAAGCTGATATGCCTACAAAAACAGTTTCGGAAATTACTCAAACACAACTATTGAAGTTTTCATTCCGATTCTGTGTTGTACCACGTAAACATTTTTTCAGCAGTTCAGAATCTAGAATATCTCTATACACTGACTTTCGTTCTACCATTACAGTTCCTGCCATGGGGTGTGCAGATGTATGCTTTTGTCCATTTCTTTCACCCACCTTAATATACTTGCACCATGGAGTCTTTCCTTTTGGCACAGACCATATCATTGATGCTCATCAGTGTATATTCTGTGAAACTGAGTTGCCCAAAATAGCTTTTCTCATCTCACTGACATTTTTGCTGTATCTCCTGAAGAATAAGCTATAGAGATCTCTGGGGATTTTTTTTCCTCTGATGTTCTTGCAGAGTTTCCTAGGTCTTGTCGCCATTTTCTTCTGCATATCTCCTACGTATTGCATTAATTTTAAATTTCAGTTTCACCATATGAATTAGCAGAAAGAACACTACTGAAGCCCTTAGAATGGCCCTTACCAAGGTAGTACGTGTATTGCACACCACATGTAGCAACTGACATGCTAAAAATAGAGACTGCCCCATTGATTTCCATACTACCATTGAAATCTTCAAAGTTCTTGTGCTATTTATATGCATTTACCTTATTGCACAACCTAGCTAGCGTTTTGTCAGACATTCATAGACCAGCACCTTGCCAGTATCTACAAAGGTAACTATGAAATCTCCGTTCTGCGACGTACGGCCCCTCCACTTCCAGGAACCGTCCAGTGCACCAACCAAAATGGGTAACTGACATGTTATTTGGTGCCCTCTGCATAGATGCTTCACTGACGTCTGTTTGGGCGTTGTGAAAACGTTTACTGCGCCTCCCATATTTGACAGGTGGCATCGTTGCACAGAATATGTGGGCTGTCTTTCTTCCATTCCCAATACACCTCATGGAAAAAGCAAGGAGAATATCCGCTGCACTACATTTTGTGCATGCTACATTTCGTTACTTTTACACACTTGACTATCCACACAATTTTGCTGGATTGTACTTTTATCTTCCTTACACCCTCACTAAACATAAGGGATTTTTCCGCATTACAGTATTCATATTTAGAAACACACAAATGCAATTCTGAAAATTTGCACTTACTAATTGAAATGTAATCGTTGTTTACACTATTTACAATACCAACATCTTGCCCATTTCCGGTCACATGTTTTAATTTGCATTTTGAAGCACTGGCTGCAGATTTTTCAGGCCTTTTAGGCTGGGTATAACTATTTCTTCATTTAACGATTTCCGATTGGTTGATTACCGTAAAATTTACGACCGCGATCAAACTTGCTCGGTTTTGCCATTTTACAATTTGAATATAATTTTACAACACGAACACAGGCAAAACACATGAGTAAACTCAAGTAAAATACTTCTGTCGATAGAATGATCGATTGCAATAGATCCTTGTTCATTGTACAGTCACCATGTTCCTCAAGGATGCTACACAAACGAGCTGCTATTAAAATAGCAGAGCCAAAATTAAATAATGAAACATTGTAGGAAAGGTTTCTTCGTTTGACGGTAGTCTCACATCTAGGCACTGACGCGCCAGATCTGCTTTAGAAAGAGAGTTAAACACGAAAATGGTGAAATACTATACATATAGCATATATCCTTAAAGTCAAAAAATGTACTGGAGGAAGATTCCATTTTCGGGACTTAATGTCGTCCAGGTGTCGTTAAGGTTTATTACAGCATTCAATAGAAGTTACTTGGCTTGCCATATTAATGTGTAATTGTCGTTTAGAAGTCTCTTCCTATGAGACCAAATTACTATCCTCACTAAATTTTCAATGGAACGCCCATGAAATGGAGATTCTGATTCTTCCCTGATGGAATTAGTAGCGTTTTTAAACTTTCCGCAAATAAATGAGATGAAGAAATATTTTTTTTATTTGTTGTGATCGTCATTAATTAGGAGTTATAACATTAGAATAAACTTGCACAACTAATTTGAAAAAAGGAGATGATTTTGACGTCTAAAACATTCTTGAGGGAGCAATTGACACCAAATAAAACGGTTGTTGTCTTTTAAGTCGAATGGAATATACACTGTCCAATAATATTGATGTGACCATCACCTATGTTCGTCGTTAACGTGTAATTAGCACTCACAGATGGCAATTGATAGCTCTTGCAGTGGACTGTATATAAAACGTGTCGCGAGGACGCGGGGAAAGGAGCAGTCGTTGTCGTAATGCGGAAACGAGGAGGTTTATCTGACTTCCTAAGGGGCATGATGATTGACTTCTGGGCCAAGGGTGGAGCATATCCAAAACAGCTGTTCCCGAGCTACGTTCCGCCGTGGGTAAATCAAAATCCAAGGGCCATAGATGACAGGGGTTTAACGACGGCTGCGAAGATGTGTACGGACAAACAGACGTCCAACTTTTGAGCAACTGTCCGCTCAGACGAACCAAGGGACTACCAACAGTTTCTCCTCACGACCGATGAGCGAAACTTGTTACGTGTGGGCCTCCGCAGCAGAGGCCTGTTTCATGCAGTTATGCTGACTGCAGTTCATCGGTGACGAAGGCTGGAATTTGCGCGTCAGTACCGCAATTGGACAGATGTTCGTTGGCGTACACGACGTGAAACGTTTGAAAGCAAACACCCCGCAACAATTGTCGGAAGGTTCCATGCCGAAACTGGGAGCATTATGGTCAGGGGAACGTTTTCATGGTATTCCCTGAGTGATATCGTCATTCTGGTAGGTACAATGGATCAACACTAGCTTGAACCTGTCCTTTGTGGCTATGCCCATTCCAACATGCAGTTTGTTTATCCTCGTCCCGATGACATGTACCGGCAGGACAATTGAACGTGTGACACATCTCGCAGTGTATGAACGTGGTTTGAAGAGCACCAGGATTAGTTTACCGTACTCGCCCGGCCACCACAACTCCCCGCATTGGAACCTAATCGACAGAAAGCGGGACCACCTCTGTGGGGTTGTTCGCGTCATGCGTCGTCAACCGAGAAACCTAGCGCAGACGGCCTCTGGGCTGCAGTCGGCGTGGCTTCACCTCCTGTCGGCTACCTTCCAGGACCGAAATAACTCTCTTCTTGCACGTCTCGCAGAGGTCTGCGCTGCAAAACGTGGTCACTCAGGCTTTTGGCTGGTGGTCACATTAATGTGACTGGACAGAGTAATACGAAACTATTTACACATTAGTAACCAATGGCGTACGGCAGTCGTGCAGAAGTGTTTTCATCGCGCATATGTTGACGTAGGGGTATCATACCAAGCAAACTTAAGCCCTGATGGAGTGATGTTATTTCTCTATCAGTAGTTGTCTGAAATGTCGGAGACTCTGTTTCTTTCTAATAGCTGCTGCGTCGTAAGGAATCTCTTCTATGGCGAAAGAACGACTTGTTCAGTACAACGATGGGTTCGTAATGTGCTGCGACGTTACAGTCTGGACGAAGAGGAACTTCAGAATGTTGTTGTAGCACTTAACTTGCCAGCTATCTTACAGACTGGCGACTAAATACTTAACCAGTGCCCTTCTTGGTTGCTGGGAGACTTACTGCTTTACCAATAGGGATCGAGCCCTCAAAGTCAGCTGACTTGCTAACTGTGCGAGCTGTGGCAGAGACGAACAGAAAAAATCCTGAATCATAGAAAAAAAACAAAAAAACGACTGGTTACTGCTAGTCAGGAGCTTCCATTAGTTCAGACCGTCGGCAGAAGCCAGAAGACCAGAATAGGCGAAATTGTCCTTCTCAAAGATGACATCTTGCCGCAGCATACATTGCAAGAGACGAAGTTAAGGGATTCACGCATCGACCGAGGTGAAGTTTAGCTGACTGGCATCCTCACTACTTCGGATCGAAGAGTGATCACGAGACCACATAAACAGTTTTTAACTTTGGAGGCTATCAACGGTGGGTAGATAAGTCCAATTATGTGTCGTAATACACTATTGCCATTAAAATTGCTACACCACAAAGATGACGTGCTACAGACGCGAAATTTAACCGACAGGAAGAAGATGCTGTGATATGCAAATGATTAGCTTTTGAGAGCATTCACAAAAGGTTGGCGCCGGTGGCGACACCTACAACGTGCTGACATGAGGAAAGTTTCCAACCGATTTCTCATATACAAACAGCAGTTATCCGATCGTTGCCTGGAGAAACGTTGTTGTGATGCCTCGTGTTAGGAGGAGAAATGCGTACCATGACGTTTCCGACTTCGATAAAGGTCGCATTGTAGCCTATCTCGATTGTGGTTTATCGTATCGCGACGTTGTTGCTCCCGTCGGTCGACATCCAGTGACGGTTCAGGAGGGTCATACGAAACGCCGCGCTGGATCCCAACGGCCTCGTATCACTAGCAGTCGAGATGACAGGCATCTTGTCCGCACGGCGGTAACGGATCGTGCAGCCACGTCTCTTTCCCAGAATCCACAAATGGGGACGTTTCCAAGACAACTATCTGCACGAACAGTTCGACGACGTTTGCAGCAGCAGGGACTATCAGGTCGGAGACCATGGCTGCGGTTACCCTTGACACTGCATCACAGCAGGAGCGCCTGCGATGGTGTACTCAGCGACGAACCTGGGTGCACGAATGGCAAAACGTCATTTTTGCCGATAAATCCAGGTTCTGTTTACAGCATCATGATCCCCCCAACCGTGTTTGGTGACATCGCGGTGAACGCACATTTGAAGCGTGTATTCGTCATCGCCATAATGCCGTATCACCCGGCGTGATGGTAATGGGTGCCATTGGTTACACGTCTCGGTCACCTCTTGTTCGCATTGACGGCACTTTGAACAGTGTACGTTATATTTCAGATGTGTTACGACCCGTGACTCTACCCTTCATTCGATCTCTGCGAAACCCTACATTTCAGCAGGATAATGCACGACCGCATGTTGCAGGTACTGTACGGGCCTTTCTGGATACAGAAAATGTTCGACTGCTGCCCTGGCCAGCACATTCTCCAGATCTCTCACCAATTGAAAACATTTGGTCAATGGTGGCCGAGCCACTGGCTCGTCACAATACGCCAGTCACTACTCTTGATGAACTGTGGTATCGTGTTGAAGCTGCATGGGCAGCTATACCTGTACACGCCATCCAAGCTGTGTTTGACTCAATGCCCAGCCGTATCAAGGCCGTTATTACGGCCAGAGGTGGTTGTTCTGGGTACTGATTTCTTAGGATCTATGCACCCAAATTGCGTGAAAATGTAATGACATGTCAGTTTTAGTATAATATATCTGTCGAATGAATACCCGTTTATCATCGGCATTTCTTCTTGGTGTAGAAATTGCAATGGCTAGTAGTGTATATCTGCATGACTCGCAACGTTCTTCCTCTCTTTGTTATAAGTAAATGACCTTTTAGATCTAAAAGCAAGCAACGGTTCTCACTTAATCAATATGATCCTCGTACACAGTTATATCACTGTTGTACACCTCTTCTCATGACAGGTCGTGCGTTTGTTAGTGGAGCTCTTAACAGTTTACAACGTTTCTACCAAACGATTCTTGTGGTGTCTTAGGTACGGAGAGCGGTGTCACAGCTGAGGATTCTCCAAACGTGGTGACGAATGGAGCAACATCAATCTCTGACGAGTTCGCTTCCTTATCAATACATGCAGGTTTTCTGTCGACATGCCTAGAGTAGCTACGACATTGCAGTGCCTGTGTTATTCCGCATTACGATGAAATGTTCCCTCGGGACACGCATGCACATCTGTAGGAACAGGCACTGCGGCGACTACACCCTTCATGAAATACAAGAAATGTATTCGCAGCTTCAAATATGGACAACCATCAGCTGTGTAATGAAATTATGACCATAAAAATTTATGCTGGATCGGGACTGGAACCAGGATTTTCCACTTATCGCGAGCGATCGCCTGAACGCTTTTTTTTCTTTTTTTTTACAGTTTGTTCGTTGTTCATCGTTGTGTTTGGTCGTTGCGGACGTTCAATTTCGTTTGTTGATCTTGCCACGCAGTTTTTTTTACTACGGAGGCCAATCAGCTCTCTGACCGAACACACTGAGCCACCGTACCGTTTGTCTATCCGAGCACGACGAACAGTCAGACGCAAACTTCCACATGTCGTCAACCAGACGTCTAGAACCTGTACTGATTCCGGTAAAGGGGAGACACTTTTACTTGAAAGTTCCTGCGCGGTGCCAGCGTATAAATACAGTATAGTAGTGCATGTGTCTTTCCGAATGTCCCATAGAAGTATTAATAGAAGTAACTGTAGGACTTGTAATTTTATTAGAAATGCAGATCGACGTCAATCAAATGACAGAAGTGAAAGAGTACCTCTCGGCGAGTGTGTGTTCTGGAACGTAATACTGATCGTCATACGTTAATATGATAGCGTGGCTGCTCCTCCTTAGTAGCAAAAACGCAAGTCTTGCTGTCAATTGTGGCGATTCTTTCCCCTGTTTTGGCACTCGAATGTTCGGTGCACCTTCAAGTAAATAGGTAAGACGCTCTGCTTGCTTTCACATCAACAAGAACATTTATTTATACCACAGTCCAAAAGAACACAATGAGTCATACGAAGGCACAATGACGGGAAAAAGTCGCAACATCTGAAAGTACGAGTAATTAATATATAGTAATTAAATTTTTGGAATACATTTGTCTAGATAACATATTTAAGTGATTAACACTGCAAGATCTTAGATTCAGGTATGCTACGGCAAATGGGAATTGTTTGTAGATTTTTAACCGGAGCAGCCGTCAGAATGACGAATGAAAACCTGCAAACGTGGATGCATTGTGTCGTGCAGGCACCAGATCTCAGTTTGTCTCATGGAGTTCGTGCCTGTTGCACTTCATCGGTCAATACAGGGACGGTTAATGCGGTTCGCGGATGGCGCTGGAGTTGTCATCCGATGATGCCCTGTCTGTACTCGACAGGAGACAGATCTGGTAGTTGAGCAGGTCACGGCCACACGTTGATATTCGGTAGTGCGTATTGGGTTACAACAGTGGTATGAGGCAGAGCCCAATCTTGTTGGAAGACACATACAGATAACTGTTGATGAATGGCAGCACAACAGGTCGAATCACCAGGCTGGCGTACAAATGTACAGGCAGGGTGCGTGGGGTAACCACGAGAGCGTTCCTGCTGCCATACTAAATGACACTCCAGACCATAAGTCCAGGTGCAGATCCAGTGTGTCCAGCAGACGGACAGGTTGACTGCGGGCTCGCAAGTGGCCTACTTCTAAACAACACAGGACCATCACTGGTACCGAGGCAGAACCACACTTCATCAGAAAACGTACCAGACCTCCACACTGCCCTCCAATGAGCTCTACCTTGTCACTTCTACAGGGTGTTACAAAAAGGTACTGCCAAACTTTCAGGAAACAATCCTCACACACAAAGAAAGAAAATATGTTATGTTGACATGTTTCCGGAAACGCTTACTTTCCATGTTAGAGATCATTTTATTACTTCTCTTCAAATCACATTAATCATGGAATGGAAACACACAGCAACAGAACGTACCAAGGTGACTTCAAACTCTTTGTTACAGGAAATGTTCAAAATGTCCTCCGTTAGCGAGGATACATGCATCCACCCTCCGTCGCATGGAATCCCTGATGCGCTGATGCAGCCCTGGAGAACGGCGTATTGTATCACAGCCGTCCACAATACGAGCACGAAGAGTCTCTACATTTGGTACCGGGGTTGCGTAGACAAGAGCTTTCAAATGCCCCCATAAATGAAAGTCAAGAGGGTTGAGGTCAGGAGAGCGTGGAGGCCATGGAATTGGTCCGTCTCTACCAATCCATCGGTCACCGAATCTGTTGTTGAGATGCGTACGAACACTTCGACTGAAATGTGCAGGATCTCCATCGTGCATGAACCACATGTTGTGTCGTACTTGTAAAGGCACATGTTCTAACAGCACAGGTAGAGTATCCCGTATTAAATCATGATAACGTGCTCCATTGAGCGTGGGTGGAAGAACATGTGGCCCAATCAAGACATCACCAACAATGCCTGCCCAAACGTTCACAGAAAATCTGTGTTGACGACGTGACTGCACAATTGCGTGAGGATTCTCGTCAGCCCACACATGTTGATTGTGAAAATTTACAATTGAAATGAAGCCTCATCCGTAAAGAGAACATTTGCACTGAAATGAGGATTGACACATTGTTGGATGAACCATTCGCAGAAGTGTTCCCGTGGAGGCCAATCAGCTGCTGATAGTGCCTGCACACGCTGTTGATGGTACGGAAACAACTGGTTCTCCCGTAACACTCTCCATACAGTGACGTGGTCAACGTTACCTTGTACAGCAGCAACTTCTATGACGCTGACATTAGGGTTATCGTCAACTACACGAAGAATTGCCTCGCCCATTGCAGGTGTCCTCGTCGTTCTAGGTCTTCCCCAGTCGCGAGTCATTCGAACGTCTTCCTGTCGGGACACCTTCGTTCTGGAAATCTGTCTCGATACAAACGTAACGCGCCACGGCTATTACCCCGTGCTAATCCATACATCGAATGGGCATCTGCTAACTCCGCATTTTTAAACATTGCACTGACTGCAAAACCACGTCCGTGATGAACACTAACCTGTTGATGCTACGTACTGATGTGCTTGATGCTAGTACTGTAGAGCAATGAGTCGCATGTCAACACAAGCACCGAAGTCAACATTACCTTTCTTCAATTGGGCCAACTGGCGGTGAATCGAGGAAGTACAGTACATACTGACGAAAGTATAATGACCTCTAACATGGAAATTAAGCGTTTCCGGACACATGTCGCCATAACATCTTTTCTTTATTTGTGTGTGAGGAATGTTTCCTGAAAGTTTGGCCGTACCTTTTTGTAACACCCTGTATAATGGTGGTGTCTGGATAGTGGAATACACACTGCCAGGCGTCTGGCTCGGAGCTGTTATTTAATTAACGTATTTGCTACAGTTCGTTGTGTCACTGCGTTGCCAGCTGATGCTCAGATTGGTTTGCAGATGCAGTACGATACGTCAGGGGCACAAGCTGAACACGATCGTGTTTCCTCCCGGTCGTGTCACTTGGCGGTCTGGAGGTCGGTCTTTTTACGACCGAACATTCTCGTGACCACCGCTGCCGGCAATGTTGTACAGCAGCTGCATTCCAGCAAAGTCCATCTGGAATATCGCAGAAGGAGAATCCAACGTCTCGTAGCACCGTTACACGGAATCGTTCAATCCCGATGAGGTGTTGATATGACGATTTTGTCACCTTAAAGGCATCCTTGACTAACATCAACTCGCCACGTTCAGTCTCAACGGTAGGTAACACTCGCGAGCGCTACATCCTCATTGTGGCGCTAGTAGCGCCACACTTACGCTATTGGTGCGAAAGTAGTAACACGCCTATCAACTTCTGCTTATGTCGAACAATTTATTCTTGTTGGTGTGCTTTTTTCTGTCTATATATTATCATATACAATTGTACCTAACGCAACCGAAAACATGTATCGGCTAAGCTGCTGCGACCTGAAATCCGTGATGTGCAACGGTATTGCCACCTCCACACTCTTTTACGACTATTGTCAGGAGGCATAAAAGAGAACTCGAGGCCATTGCATCCTATCTATTTTGACACAGTTGCCTTTAAGAAGTTAATAGACACTCCTTTGCGTTGTCCCTTGGTATACAGGCTCATAATGTACAGTCAGCCATCGTCAGCTGTTATTGCTTTTTACTTAGGAGCACCACTAAGAGGCACATCATCATGGGTTTGTGTGTCACAAACGCGAAAGTCGTACTTTTGCGTCCGTCTGTGCCATGCGGAGCTCCAGAAGGCAGGCAATCCTTTCGACACCCTTTAGTGGGTGTCGCTGGCCCGCAGACTCTTACAGCAACCACGAGGCACCACTGAGGTGAACGGGTATCGAATTCTGTGACAGGTATAGTTTTTATGTGCTCAACGAAGCTGCGTGAGAGGCACCGGGGGTGTTGCCGAACCAAGGGGTCATAGAGGAATTCTTTGCCGTATTATTCACGCATGTGTCTCAACTGGTCTGCGATAACGCCACAGGATGGCGTGATACAAGTTCCATCGTCGGTCCTTCCTTTTTCTTATTTTTTCCTTTATTGCGATTTCATTCCCCTGCCCCATATGGGCAGGGGAGGGCTGTCAGCGGCACAATCCGCCGCTCCTCAGCCGAGTGATATGGCAATTAAAATAAAAATAAAATGTTACATATATAAGGCGATAAAAAAGGGGAACATAAAACAGAGTAAAGGGGGAAAATGGAGGTAAAAATAGACTGACATGGAGACGTTCATGGGGGACAGTTAAAAAAGTCACCAGAAAGTTAAAAAACACAGCTGGCGATTCTTAAAACACAGAGAAGACACTAAAGGGACATGCACAGGTTAAAGGTCGGCCAAGGTATTAAGAACACTCCAGAACAACACACTTAAAATCCACTAGTAGCACACATGACGAGGAATAAAACTGCTAGGTGGGACCTGCCGGGGTAAAGGTCAGAGAGGATCGAAAAGGAGGGAAGAGCAAGGGGCAGCAGGTGTAGCGGCGGGATGAAGAGAGTAGGGGCGTCAGCGTGTACATGAAGAGGCAGGAGACACGTGGGGTGGGAGATGAAGAGGGAAGACAGGGCAGGAGGAAGTGCAGAGGCACTGAAAGGGGGCACAAGAGAGGGAGGGGGAGTAGGAGGGGGAAGCCGCTCAGGAGGAGAGAGGGGAAGCAGAGGGAGCCCTGAGGAGGATGCAGGAAGATGGGGTTAAAGTTGGTAGGAAGGGTAGATGTCAGGGCGAAGCTCATCATCCGGAAGAGGTAGACGGTGGAAGTTGCGGTGGGAAAGGAGGCAGAGGGTGTGGAGATGGAGAGAGGGTGGGACACAACGGTAAAGGCGCGGCTACTGGTTGGGGGTGGAGAGGAAGGGAGACACAAGGGGGTGAGAGGAATCAAGGCGGCGGACAATATATAGTGTACGGATGTGGATCGTTGGTCCCCGAAACCGATATTTTTAAATAAACTAACCCCTGAAATGATTAAAATAATAAGGAAGGCAGAAAAAGCTTAAATATCGTTTATTTCTCCGGATCGTATTGCAATTTTTGTGAATGGTTTTGTACAGTCCTTAGTAGTACCATTCTCTACAGGTTGATCCATTGATAGTGACCAGGCCAAATATATCACGAAATAAGCATCAAACGAAAAAACTACAAAGAACGAAACTCGTCTAGCTTGAAGGGGGAAACCAGATGGCGCTAGTGTTGGCCATCTTGATGGCGCTACCATAGGTCAAACGGATATCAACTGCGTTTTTTTTTAAATAGGAACCCCCATTTTTTGTTATATATTCGTGTAGTACATAAAGAAATATCAATGTTTTAGTTGGACCACTTTTTTCGCTTTCTGATAGATGGCGCTGTAATAGTCACAAACGTATAAGTACGTGGTATCACGTAACATTTCGCCAGTGCGGACGGTATTTGCTTTTTTGATACATTACCCGTGTTAAAATGGACCGTTTACCAATTGCGGAAAAGGTCGATATCGTGTTGATGTATGGCTATTGTGATCAAAATGCCCAACGGGCGTGTGCTTTGTATGCTGCTCGGTACCCTGGACGACATCATCCAAGTGTCCGGACCGTTCGCCGGATAGTTACGTTATTTAAGAAAACAGGAAGTGTTCAGCCACATGTGAAACGTCAACCATGACCTGCAACAAATGATGATGCCCAAGTAGGTGTTTTAGCTGCTGTCGTGGCTAATCCGCACATCAGTAGCATACAAATGGCGCGAGAATCGGGTATCTCAAAAACGTCGGTGCTGAGAATGCTACATAACATCGATTGCACTCATACCGTATTTCTATGCACCAGGAATAGGAATTCCATGGCGACGACTCTGAATGTCGTGTACAGTTCTGCCACTGGGCATAAGAGAAATCAGTGGACGATGACAGATTTTTTTCACTCGTTCTATTTAGCGGCCGGCCGGGGTGGCCAAGCGATTAAAGGCGCTACAGTCTGGAACCGCGCGACCGCTACGGTCGCAGGTTCGACTCCTGCCTCGGGCATGGATGTGTGTGATGTCCGTAGGTTAGTTAGGTTTAAGTAGTTCTAAGTTCTAGGGGACTGATGACCCTAGAAGTTAAATCCGATAGTGCTCAGAGCCATTTTTCTATTTAGCGACGAGGCGTCATTCACCAACAGTGGTAATGTAAACCGGTATAATAAGCAGTATTGGGCAACGGAAAATCCATGACGGCTACGACAGGTAGAACATCAGCGACCTTGGTGGGTTAATATATGGTGCGGCATTATGGAAGGAAGGATAATTGGCCCCCACTTTATCGATGGCAATCTAAATGGTGCAATGTATGCTGATTTCCTAACGTAAAGTTCTACCAATGTTACTACAAGATGTTTCACTGCATGACAGAATGGCGATGTACTTCCAACGTGCCGTTGAAGAGGTATTGAATAACATATTTCATGACAGCTGGATTGGTCGTCGAAGCACCATAACATGGCCCGCACGTTCACCGGATCTGACGTCGCCGGATTTCTTTCTGTGGGGAAAGTTGAAGGATATTTGCTATCGCGATCCACCGACAACGTCTGACAACATGCGTCAGCGCATTGTCAATGCATGTGCGAACATTACGGAGGGCGAACTACTTGCTGTTGAGAGGAATGTCGTTACACGTATTGCCAAATGCATTGAGGTTGACGGACATCATTTCGAGCATTTATTGCATTAATGTGGTATTTACAGGTAATCACTCTGTAACAGCATGCGTTCTCAGAAATGATAAGTTCACAAGGTACATTTATCACATTGGAACAACCGAAATAAAATGTTCAAACGTACCTACGTTCTGTATTTTAATTTAAAAAACCTAACTGTTACCAACTGTTCGTCTAAATTAGTGAGCCATATGTTTTTGACTATTACAACGCCATCTATCACAAAGTGAAAAAAGTGGTCCAACTAAAACATTCATATTTCTTTACGTACTACACGAATATGTAATAAAAATGGGGGTTCCTTTTGAAAAAAACGCAGTTGACCTATGGCAGCGCCATCTAGCGGGCCAACCATAGTATCATCTGGTTTCCCCCTTCAAGCTAGAGAAGTTTCGTTCTCTGGAGTTTTTTCGTTTAACACTTATTACGTGAGATATTTGGCCCGGTCACGATCAATGGACCACCCTGTATACCAGAGGTAAAACTGACCTCACACTACATTCCGAAAGAGTCAGATAACATTCAATAGGTTTGCAACACGACGATGTTCATAGAAAAGTGCTGAATCGTCCGAGGGGTTGTCGAAAGGGTTGTCAAGAAGGCCATTCTGTTGTTCAGTGCACTACGGACTGTTGTTTTAGACAGCGTAATGAGTCTGAATCAACGCCTCAAGTGAAGTGGTGGTTCCATTGACGTTCTTTATGCCACCTCCTGAGGGCCTTACGTGACAGTTTTGGGCAGCGATGTGTCTGAAATCATTTCCTCGGACACGCATAGGAAAACCGTGCGGTTTCAACGCTTAATGTCGCGGACCTGGCCTCCATCACATACGCGTTCTATGAACGGGTGAACAACGGATAACGGGGGTGTGAGGAACTTCTCATCTAATTGCGTATGCTTCAGTGGCCTGTCAGCTCACGTTAAGATATTCTAAGTATTGTAATGCAACATATTGTAAAAGAAAAGCAGGAGAAACCACATCTGGTAACGGTTACAGGGGCCGACACGTAAGTTTCTCCAGCACAGTGTTTTACCTTCTTTTTTTACATTATGAAGCAGCACGATACTCAGAAAACTTTTATATTAACTTTTTCATCATCTGACACGGCCTGGATGGCGTTGGGCGGAATTATGGTAAAAGTTGTGCCAATGTATCATCGAGCTAATTCACACTTCACATGAACTTCTGAACTGTTTTTTTTTTTTTTCCTTCATAAGCCTCTACACGGCTCCATCAACAGTGAATCAACCACAGTGTGACATCGCAGGGTCCCACGCTTTTGCACCGTTACGGGGGATGATTGTAGACACCTGTGATGCATATTTCAATCTAATACATGGCAATGAGATACAATTACCGGGTTTTGAAAAAAAATGATACTTTTTTGGGCAACGTACGTGGGGCCTTCAGTAAGTAATGCAACACATTTTTTCTCGGCCAGTTTTGCATGAAAAATGCGGAATCTGTTGTGGGACGTCGTGGAATATTCCCGATTCAGCCCCTATAGTTTCCTGAAGTTCCGATAGTTGGCGGCGCTGTACGTGGCCTTCAAAACGGAGGTGCGTTCCAAGCAGAGAGCTGTCGTTGACTTTCTGTTAGTGATAAACCAGAGCACTACAGCTATTCAAAGGCGCTTGCAAAATGTCTACAGGGACCTGGCAGTGAAGAAACCCACGGTCAGTGTTTGGGTGAGGCTTCTGCTATTAGCGGCAACGGTCTTGACGCAGTGGATACACCGGTTCCCGTGAGATAACTGAAGTTAAGCGCTGTTGGGCGTGGCCAGCTCTTGGATGGGTGACCATACAGCCACCATGCGCTGTTGCCATTTTTCGGGGTGCACTCAGCGTCGTGATGCCTGTTGAGGAGCTACTCGACCAAATAGTAGCGGCTTCGGTCAAGAATACCATCATAACGACCGGGAGAGCGGTGTGCTGACCCCATGCCCCTCCTATCCGTCCGTCCTTGAGATTGACAAGGCGGTCTGACGGTCCCGGTAGGCCACTCGTGGCCTGAAGACGGAGTGCTTCTGTTATTAGAGCAACAAGGTCGCGGAAACCTGTCGGATCTTCAGCGTTCCAGCCGCCGCTCACAGATGTGACTCCTACAGTGTTGTAACGTGCGGACACTCTCATTCGTAGAAATCGATGGATCACAATGAAACATCTCGCAGCTGAAGTGGACGTCTGTGTTGGTAATTCTGACACACTCATCCACCAGCCGGGCACACAAAGGTGTTTGCCCCCTGGGCTCCTCACTGCCTAACAGTAGAATGTAAAGAGCAACGAAGGTGAATCCGTGCGGAATTATTTAGGCGTTGCGAGGTTCATTGTGTCAATCTTTTGTCGAGAATCACCACACGCGATGAAACATGGTTTCATCACTTCGAACCGGAAACAAAACGACAATGCATGCAGTGGCGCCACACCACCTCTCTTCCGAAGAAAAAGTTGAAAACGGCACCTGCAGCCCGTATCTCATGGCGACATTCTTCTAGTTGATGTCCTTCCTCATGGTGCTACGATCTTGTCTGAAGTATATTGTGCTACCAGCAGGAAACTGAAGTAATAACGTCAGCGTGTTCGTAGACACAAAGATGGAAAACCAAATATAGACCTGCTGCCTTCCATCTGTTGGGCCCAGTGAAGAATGCACTAGGCGGGAAGTAGTATCTGGGAGATGGGGAGGTTATTGCTGCAGCAAGACGTTGGCTCCGGTCGCCGACCACTTGATTCCTGCTATGCCGGCATAAAAGCCCTCCCAACAGGTTGGCAGAGACTATGTTCAAAAAGGGGGTTATTAGCCAAAAGAGGGGAGAATAATACAGTGTATAGGAATCCTGAATAAAACAAACCTATTTTCAGAAAAAAACTTTGTTGCATTACTTATTAAATACCCCTCTTATATTGATACTTACGATTTTTGTGAAATACAGTTGTTAACTACGAACAGAACTGGTCTACTTTCCTTAGCACGCATGAGGTTCATTGTATGCAAAAATAATGCTCTGGCCGTTGCATGTCTCACTGTTACATTAAAAATATTCGCCCATGATTATATATTCTGAATCGAAACACAAGTCAGCAGAGTAGACAAAGAACGGTGCTCTCCGAGCCAGAATACAGAATATTTTCAAGGACCTCACCCTGCACTTTTCTATCCGTCTGGCCGGCCGAAGTGGCCGTGCGGTTAAAGGCGCTGCAGTCTGGAACCGCAAGACCGCTACGGTCGCAGGTTCGAATCCTGCCTCGGGCATGGATGTTTGTGATGTCCTTAGGTTAGTTAGGTTTATCTAGTTCTAAGTTCTAGGGACTAATGACCTCAGCAGTTGAGTCCCATAGTGCTCAGAGCCATTTGAACCATTTTCTATCCGTCTGATACACCATAGTGATCAACTACTGTCATACACTCTGATTTTTTCTTACCACTTCAAACTGCGTAGGTTTACATTCTTGTTTGCATCCCTTTCTTGGAGATTAAAAACAGGGTTCTCACATGTGGAGATTCGGCCAGTGTTACCGCATTTTTAATATGGCATGCAGTCGACTCGGAAATATTGTAAGTAGGCTGTTTAGGTTCTTTTATTGGTAACGCCACGTAGCGCTGTGTATGAAAATCACTGGCTGTGCTGTGTGCAATCTGTGGCTGGTTTGCATTGTTGTTGGCCATTGTAGTGTAGGGCAGTTGGCTGTTAACAGCGCGTAACGTTGCGCAGTTAGAGGTGAGCCGCCAGCAGTGGTGGATGTGGGGAAGTGAGATGGCGGATTTTTTGAGAGCGGATGGTCTGCACGTGTGTCCATCAGAAACAGTACATTTGTAAGAATGGATGTCATGAACTGCTATATATATTATGACTTTTGAACACTATTAAGGTAAACACATTGTTTGTTCTCTATCAAAATCTTTCATTTGCTAACTATGTCTATCAGTAGTCAGTGTCTTCAGTAGTTTGAATCTTTTATTTAGCTGGCAGTAGTGGCGCTCGCTGTATTGCAGTAGTTCGAGTAACGAAGATTTTTGTGAGGTAAGTGATTTGTGAAAGGTATAGGTTAATGTTAGTCAGGGCCATTCTTTTGTAAGAATTTTTGAAAGTCCGATTGCGTTGCGCTAAAAATATTGTGTGTCAGTTTCAGCACAGTCATGTATAATTTTTCTAAGGGGACGTTACAATGTCACAAGATATTGCTATTACCTTATGTACTTGCACACACGTGAACACACAATAACACACGAGAATACTGAACACTGAACCTCCTTAATCTCGACAGTGTGTATGGGGCACCAAAGCAGTAAAGCGGGCGAAGCACATTGCTTCGCACCTCGAAGCTGCGAGCAGCGGGTGTGATATTGAGCTGCCTATTCTGGGGACGACCTCTATGGTATCAAACGTAGGACTTGAATTATGGAAAAAATTTCTGTATATGTGCGTCTGCAAAATTGTATGGCGCAATAGTGAATCATAGAATGGGGGTAAACAGCTGAAAATAAAAGTGGGAGCATTTTAGATGTGATGCTGTCGGAAGATTTTCAGAATTTGCTGGGGTGGTAATGAATGAGTAGTTTCTCCACAGAATTGGAGAAGGAAGGATCATACACAGTGTGTCCCGGTTCCGTTAGGTCTGCTCCTATGGAAATGAAAAGTGATCGATTATTTCCACAAAATCACTGTTTTTATTGAAAATAATATCCTCCTGAATCAAAACACAGCGAACATCTTTTTACAAGTGTTCTAACTACAGCAACTTTTTAGGGTTGCATTTAGTATTACAGTACTATATCCTTTAATGTCCTTAACTACGTCATAACGGTGTACCTTCACTGCCAACTTCAGCTTGGGGAACAACCAGAAGTCGGGTGCGGCGAAATCCTCCGGAGTAGTGGGTGATCCTGGACTGTGATTCATTTGATGGCCAACAGCTAATGCACAGTGTTCGCTTTGCAGGTTGGGGTGTTTTCATGGAGGAGCAATCAGGAACCTGCCTATCTGTATTTGGGCCGAATTCAACGAATTTCCGATGAGTGTCAGACGCGTATTGTCACATTCGCGGCCAGAATGCTTGCCGCAACAGTGCTAGCACTTTGACTTTCTATACAGCGGTTTTTAAAGCTTCAAGTGTATTAACGTCGCAACTTGCCACTAGATACCATTGAAGTTTGGAATTTTACACAAGCAGTCCTAAAGGAACTGGGACACACTGTGTGTAGATAATTGACAAAAGAGAAGAGGCAAGACACAAGGACGTGTGTTAAGATGTCAGGGAATAATTTTCATGGCACATGGACAGAACTGCAGGGGTTGAAAACTATACCGGAGGGTAAGGAAGATTAGTGTTAAGTGTCTCATTGACAACGACGTCATTAAATGCTGAGAGCAAACAGGTATGAGGGCAGTATGACGAAAGAAAGCGGTCATGCTCTTCAAGAGGAACCAACCTAGCCTTTCTCTTAATTGATTTAGGGAAGTCAATAAAAACTGGATGGTGGGACATGCATTTGAAGCATAATTTTTCTGAAATTCAGTTTGCCAACCAAGTCGCCATCTCGCTCGATATGGGAAGACAGAGATTCGAATACATCGAAAAAATTATAGAGAACCTAGGGTGCAAGTGCTATTCTGAAATGAAGAGATGGCAGGGAGAGGGATTCGATGATGACTGCATCAAACAAGTCAGAGAATTCTACAATAAACATATGTACACTACTGGCCATAAAAATTGATACACCACGAAGATGACGTGCTACAGACGCGAAATTTAACCGACAGGAAGAAGATGCTGTGACTTGCAAATGATTAGCTTTTCAGAACATTCACAAAAGGTTGGCGCCGGTGGCGACACCTACAACGTGCTGACATGAGGAAAGCTTCCAACCGATTTCTCATATACAAACAGCAGTTGATCCATCATTGCCTGGTGAAACGTCGTTCTGATGCCTCGTGTTAGGAGGAGAAATGCGTACCATCACGTTTCCGACTTGGATAAAGGTCGGATTGTAGCCTATCGCGATTGTGGTTCATCGTATCGCGACATTGCTGCTCGCGTTGGTCGAGATCCAGTGACGGTTAGCAGAATATGGAATTGGTGGGCTGAGGTGGGTAATATAGAATGCCGTGCTGGATCCCAATGGCCTCGGATCACTATCAGTCGAGATAACAGGCATCTTATCCGCATGGCTGTAACGGATCGTGAAGCCACGTCTCGATCCCTGAGTCAACAGATGGGGACGTTTGCGAGACAAAAACCAACTGCGCGAACAGTTCGATGAACTTTGCAGGTGCATGGACTATCAGCGCGGAGACCATAGCTGCGGTTACCCTTGACATTGCATCACAGACAGGAGCGCATGCGATGGTGTACTCAACGACGAACCTGGGTGCACGAATGGCAAAACGTCATTTTTGGATGAATCCAGGTTCTGTTTCCTGCATCATGATGGTCGCATCAGTGTTTGGCGACATCGCGGGGAACGCACATTGGAAACCTGTATTCGTCATCGCCATACTGGCGCATCAATTGGCGTGATGGTATGGGGTGCCATTGGTTACACGTCTCGGTCACCTCTTGTTCGCGTTGACGGCACTTTGAACAGTGGACGTTACATTTCGGATGTGTTATGGCCCGTGACTCTACCCTTCATTCGATCCCTGCGAAACCCTACATTTCAACAGGATAATGCACTACCGCATGTTGCAGGTACTGTATGGGCCCTTCTGGATACAGAAAATGTTCGACTGCTGCTCTGGCCAGCTCATTCTCCAGATCTCTCACCAATTTAAAATGTCTGGTCAATGGTGGCAGAGCAACTGGCTCGTGACAATACGCCAGTCACTCCTCTTGATGGACTGTGGTATCGTTTTGAAGCTGCATGGGCAGCTGTACCTGTACACGCCATCCAAGCTCTGTTTGACTCAATGCCCAGGCGTAACAAGGCCGTTATTACGGCCAGAGGTGGTTGTTCTGGGTACTGATTTCTCAGGATCTATGCACCAAAATTGCGTGAAAATGTAATGGCTCTCAGCACTATGGGACTTAACATCTCTGGTCATCAGTCCACTAGTACTTAGACCTACTTAAACCTAATAACCTAAGGACATCACACACATCCATGCCCGAGGCAGGATTCGAACCTGCGACCGTAGCAGTCGCGCGGTTCCAGACTGAGCGCCTAGAACCGCGAGACCACCGCTGCCGGCGAAAATGTAATCACATGACAGTTCTAGTATAATATATTAGTCCAATGAATACCCGTTTATCATCGGCATTTTTTCTTGGTGTAGCAATTTTAAGTGCCAGTAGTGTACATATTATTAAAACGAATGTATTTATGTTCCGTATCTTCGCCTAAACCTCTTTGCGGATTTCAACTAAACTTTGTACACATATAACTTATGGTATGAAAACCATCGCTGTGGGGTTAAGAACAACCTACATATCAATGACGTTGGGAAGGGGGGTAAAACACCTGAGTAACCCCGACTTACACAGGGTGGGGCAAATAGAAGTGGCCTAGATTAGTGGATATCATTCGTGACAGCATTAACAGAGGAGGAAAAGGCCTACAGTTACTTCCAACGTGATGGAATAACTGCCCATACAGCTGGCCGAACCTTGCAGAACGTTCACACAATCTTCACGGCTGACAGAAGTATTAGCAGAGGTCAGTCTGGTCTTGGCACATGCTGGTCAAGCAGGTCACCTGATCTGTCAGTCTAAGGCGTCTCTCAACAACCCCACAGTCTTCCAGAACTGTGGCAGAATATTTCAGACAAGACGGCAGCAATTCAAATATTCCTGCTGCGATCCTGCCTCAGCAACTTCGTGAAATGGGCCGAAATGTGCCAAGAGATGAATGGTGGCCACTTTCAACATGTATGTACTTTCCTATTCTCTGCTTCTTTCTACTCTGGGTCTCTGTTCTCTGACCCATCTTTGTTTACCTACCTGAACATACCCTCATTTATAAAACTTTCCGAGCTGGCGGCCCCCATAAAATAATGAAAGGAGAAGAGTTTATAGCTTAATACTTTTTCGCTCTTCATGCTGTAAAACTGTCACATGAAGCAAGACGTTTTAATTTCTATCTTCAATATCAGAAAACTACATCCGCAACACATTTTGCAGAAACTATTCTCATATACCACAGAATGGAACAGAAAAATTATATCCTTTTACTACATAATTCAAGAGACGTGACGTTGCAAACACTGAGAATCGTGAAAAACTGATGCATCATTAATGAATTTTTAATTTATTACTGCTCTACTTCTAACTTAATTCACAAAGTGTTTCGGAGACGGTAGCTACATATACCACAGCACGTACCTGCAAAATTATCACTGCACAGCACATACTTCAGGGGATACAACGTCATAAGCGTTGAGCTGCGCGAAAATGAAAGTTTATGGTGAAATTCACTATAGATACAGGTGAAACATACGTACAAATACGTTTAGAATATGTTAAATATTGTGCAAAATAGTTTTGATATGTGTTTATGCCGGTATAAAGCCCACCCTAAACTAAATCTGGAAAGACACAGTTTGAAATAGAGAAAGAAATTGATTACTCAATTCTTTATTAAGCGTTATGCGTTTCAAAATTTCATCTTCATACTGAAGCTGTGGAATAAAGTGTACAAGGAAATTAACGAAAGCAAATATGTACATAACAACGTAAGTATGCATCTTCTTAATCCATATACAGAATTTTCAGTTGGTATTGTATCTACAAGTTGTACAACTTTATTTCCGCCGTTGGCCGAGAACGGTAAGTAGCGGTCGAAAGAAACTGATCGCAGACGTCAGGCAGTTAGCTTGAACCTCGGTCAACATAACCTCATTCGGACATTAGTCAATTTGTGTCTGCATCATAAAGTTGTTCCTGATTGAAAATGTCAGTTTACGAGCCTAATTCTCGTCATTTGCGGGAAGTGTTACTGTTTTGTTTCAATACAAAGAAAACAGCGGTTGAGTCTCATGGAATGCTCTCAAGTACGTATGTTAAGGACGTTATCATGAAAAGAACGTGTCGTGGGTGGTTTCAAGGCTTCCCTCTAACTATACCCGTTTAGATCAATGGCACCTGGCCTGGCTGACCAAAACTTGCCGGCCACAATGGCCGAGCAGTACTAGGCGCTTAATTTCGGAACCGCGCGACCGCTACGGTCGCGGGCTCCAATCCTGCCTCGGGCATGGATGTGTGTGATGTCATTAGGTTAGTTAGGTTTAAGTAGATCTAAGTTTCAATGGACAGATGACCTCATATGTTACGTGCCATAGTGCTCAGAACCATTTGAACCAACACTTCCGATCTCATGAAGAAGTCACTAATTGCATCGATTCGTGCATTGCTTCAAAAGATGAGCAATTTTTTCGATGCGGGATTCGTACACTGCCAGAAAGATGGGAGAAAGTAGTGGCCAGCGATGAAAAATACTTTGAATGATACATCTGTAAGCAATTTGTTTCATTAAAGCCTCAAATGAGGGAGAAAAAACGGTGGAAGCAAAGTTGTACAAACTGTACATTTATTTAAAACTTTCGTAAAAAAGCTCACGAAAGGGAAAACATTGACTGAGTGTAATATAGATTTTGTTAGATTTTTACTAAGGTTTTATTTAAATGTAAATGCTATATCAATTGAATAGCCAGCTGGAGTGGCAGCGCGGTTCTAGGCGCTACAGTCTGGAGCCGATCGACCGCTACGTTGGCAGGTTCGAATCCAGCCTCGGGCATGGATGTGTTTGATGTCCTTAGGTTAGTTAGGTTTAAGTAGTTCCAAGTTCTAGGCGACTGATGACGTCAGAAGTTAAGTCGCATAGTGCTCAGAGCCATTTTACAATTAAAAAATCTGTATATGTTTTACTAAGATGCATATTTCTGTTATTACGTACATATTTGCCACCGTTAATTTCCTTGTACAATCTAATACAGAACATCAGTCTGATGACGAAATTTTGAAATGCATAACGTTTAATAAAGAATTGTGTGATCAAGACATTTCTGTACATCAAAGTTGAGCCAAATCTGAACGGTCGCCTGCCTCTACTACAGATGTATTTCTACGTCAAGTACAGGAATGAAAAGAAATGCTGTGGGGATGAGAACCACCAGCCACTTATTGTAATTGCGTGGAGAAAGAAGGAGGAAGGATGAGACAGATAGACAGCAAGGGTGAAGAAAGAGATGAGCACAGATAGTGGGGAGATGAACAAAAGACCGAGAGAGGAGAAAGGTGGAGAGGGACAGAGAAAGTAAAGAGGAGGTGGACAGAAACATGGGAGGAGGAGATGAAAGTACAAACGGGGAGTAGGAAACAGACAACGTATGGGAAGGGGTGGGGATGCGTAGACAGAGTTGAAAGAAGGAGATGGATAGAGAAAAAAAACAGGAAGGGATGAAATGAAGAGGAGAAGGAGGAGACAGAAGAAGAGGGGAAAGAAAATGGACGAAGGGGGAGGTTCAGATTGACAGAAAGATTGGGGAGGACGGAATGGACAGAAAGAAGGGGTGGAGGAGATGGACGAGTAAAAGACTGTAATAAATGCATACCGAAGCAACGCCGGGTGCTCACATAACAATGTACTGTGCATAGAAACTGAGCACCGAGAGAACACATGTCGCATGTGGCAGGCGCCGCAAAATCTACACTCCTGGCAATTGAAATAAGAACACCGTGAATTCATTGCCCCAGGAAGGGGAAACTTTATTGACACATTCCTGGGGTCAGATACATCACATGATCACACTGACAGAACCACAGGCACATAGACACAGGCAACAGAGCATGCACAATGTCGGCACTAGTACAGTGTATATCCACCTTTCGCAGCAATGCAGGCTGCTATTCTTCCATGGAGACGATCGTAGAGATGCTGGATGTAGTCCTGTGGAACGGCTTGCCATGCCATTTCCACCTGGCGCCTCAGTTGGACCAGCGTTCGTGCTGGACGTGCAGACCGCGTGAGACGACGCTTCATCCAGTCCCAAACATGCTCAATGGGGGACAGATCCGGAGATCTTGCTGGCCAGGGTAGTTGACGTACACCTTCTAGAGCACGTTGGGTGGCACGGGATACATGCGGACGTGCATTGTCCTGTTGGAACAGCAAGTTCCCTTGCCGGTCTAGGAATGGTAGAACGATGGGTTCGATGACGGTTTGGATGTACCGTGCACTATTCAGTGTCCCCTCGACGATCACCAGTGGTGTACGGCCAGTGTAGGAGATCGCTCCCCACATCATGATGCCGGGTGTTGGCCCTGTGTGCCTCGGTCGTATGCAGTCCTGATGGTGGCGCTCACCTGCACGGCGCCAAACACGCATACGACCATCATTGGCACCAAGGCAGAAGCGACTCTCATCGCTGAAGACGACACGTCTCCATTCGTCCCTCCATTCACGCCTGTCGCGACACCACTGGAGGCGGGCTGCACGATGTTGGGGCGTGAGCGGAAGACGGCCTAACGGTGTGCGGGACCGTAGCCCAGCTTCATGGAGACGGTTGCGAATGGTCCTCGCCGATACCCCAGGAGCAACAGTGTCCCTAATTTGCTGGGAAGTGGCGGTGCGGTCCCCTACGGCACTGCGTAGGATCCTACGGTCTTGGCGTGCATCCGTGCGTCGCTGCGGTCCGGTCCCAGGTCGACGGGCACGTGCACCTTCCGCCGACCACTGGCGACAACATCGATGTACTGTGGAGACCTCACGCCCCACGTGTTGAGCAATTCGGCGGTACGTCCACCCGGCCTCCCGCATGCCCACTATACGCCCTCGCTCAAAGTCCGTCAACTGCACATACGGTTCACGTCCACGCTGTCGCGGCATGCTACCAGTGTTAAAGACTGCGATGGAGCTCCGTATGCCACGGCAAACTGGCTGACACTGACGGCGGCGGTGCACAAATGCTGCGCAGCTAGCGCCATTCGACGGCCAACACCGCGGTTCCTGGTGTGTCCGCTGTGCCGTGCGTGTGATCATTGCTTGTACAGCCCTCTCGCAGTGTCCGGAGCAAGTATGGTGGGTCTGACACACCGGTGTCAATGTGTTCTTTTTTCCATTTCCAGGAGTGTATTTGAAACACCTTACAAAGAATAGGTACTTTCAGCTAAAAGGTGGTATCTAAGCGGAACATAAGAAAAGGCGCAGTCCGCAGGTTAGCTGGGCCTCGCGAGTGTACCGGTCGTGCTGCACGTGGAACGTCAACAGTGCGGCAGCTGAGGTGCGGACAGTGGCGGGCAGCGAGAGCGCTCCGGCGGGCCCTGGCTGCAGACTGCGAGGGCAACTCTTGTGTACTCAGTGGGCGGGCCGCGGTCCAGCGAGCAGGTCGGGATGGCAGTAATACGGCGGTGGCCCGGCTGGCCGCGTGGCGCCGGACTTGGCCGTGTTTGATTAGTCCGGCTGCCGGGGCCCACCCGGCGTGCTCTATTTACGGCGGGCGGCACGCCGCCGCCGCCAAAGGACGGAGGGAGTTGGCGGCGCCCGCTGCACCAGGGCTCACTTCATCCACCTAACTATTTAATGCAGCAACATGTAACGTTTCCTCTCTAACTGTCGACGTAAGAGTTTTGCTTCCTAAGGACTCCTGAGACAAATTAAACGTTCCAAATCAATGATATGCTCTTGCCTTAACTTGCTACATCGAAAAAGATTTACAATTCATGTTAACACACTGATACAAACAGTACCAATTTTTGTAGTGGAAGCAAACATTACTTAGAAGAAAACTGCGTACTGAAACTTCCTGGCAGATTAAAACTGTGTGCCGGACCGATACTCGAACTCAGGACCTTTGCCTTTGCCGGGCAAGTGCTCTACCAACTGAGCTACCCAATCACGACTCACGCCCCTCCTCACACCTTTAATTCCGCCAGTACCTCGCCTCCTACCTTCCAAACTTGCGTACTGGCTTGAAGATAACGTAGTTGACTTTCGTTCTTTCATGTTTTTCATTTCACTTCAAAGTCACTTGAGCAGTCCACATTGCTGTAACTGATTTCGACCAGTGAGTGGCTATCTTCAGGCTGTCAGTGGATAGAAAGAGGAAAAAGGAATGAGTCTATCTTCTATAAGGTTTCCCAAAAGAATAAAGTCATACCTATAGTCATGTGTTGCACATGGTTTCCGCTCTGTTGTCAGTAACAGCGAAGGTAACGATTTGTAGTTGTCAGTTTTTGTAGGCGGAATCATCTCTTTGCCTAAGATAAATATCTGTTATCGCGACAATAGTATCTACTTCTGCAGATTTTATACTATATATCTTTCGTAACAAGGATTTATGTATAAACAAGGAAAGGATTTCACTCCACCTACGAAACCTCAACAACCACCGTCAGTTACTTTCAGATTTGTTGATTACACAATGGAATCACTTGCATCATGTGTCTCTAGGTAGGATTTTATACTTCCTTCTTTTTACGCAGGTACTTGCTGGGAAGATTCTTATATATTATACAATTATTCTTTCTTTCCTCCTTTTATCTAATGACTAGAGAAAGGACCTTTAGATGTAACTAACGTTCAGATAAGAGGGGCAAAAAGTTCTGAAAATACAAAAAAATATATACGGAGGCGCTTTATTTTGGGTGAAACCAGCCATACTAACTTTCTCTGCCCCATTCACAGGCTTGTGTTATACTGGATTACACACATTATTTCAATGATTTTGACAATAAGTCGATCGTGTCTGAGCTTAGCAGCTTCTCATATATAGAAATTCTCGACTCGATATCTACAGAAACCAATTGAGTGTATCTTGTCAGCGCCCGTAAAGCAAGTGCAGTCAGAGTTGTAAAGGTTACCAAATCTGCACTTTTCATCAAATTTGATTCGAATTTATCTTTAACAAATCCATCAATGACGTCGCTAACACCTCTCTGAACCACATCGCGCAAATACTTGTAGCCATAGACTGCAAAAAATCTTTGTTGTTGACTAACTCTTGAGCCTGCTTGATGGCTTCTGCGGTCATTAAGTCTAAGGAACATACGAAGTGTTTCATTTCGCACAGTAAAATGGTGCTCCTCGTCCAAGAACCCCACCTTGTGATGACAGGAAACTATGGAAGGGAGGGCCCTGTCATTTACTGACGACTGGAAACCGTTACCAGAATGTTCTTCACAGTTGCAATGAAGTCATTTATCGTAAAGTGTTTCTCCCAGATACTTTCGCAAACATTGTATAGACCATGTGCAATACATATCACATGGTTGAGGTTGCGGTAAATGGCCTTCAATTGTTGGAAAGCCAAAAGCATGTAGCGTGACTGATGTCACCACAACACCAACTTTTTCGTATTGTATGCCCTCTGGACATAGGTTCTTCATGAATCGTTGAATGATTGCATAACGGTCCGGGCATTTGTCTTCTCGAGTTGACACATTTTGAAAAGCGTAGGTTTTCTCCATTCACCAGATAACGGTTAACCAACATTTTCAAAATCGGTTTTATCCATTCACCAGATAACGGAAAGACCAACAAATTCAAAACTTATCTTTGCAATTCATCAGTAGCTTCATCTAAAACGAATCCAACTTCATCTTTGTCGGCCGCATGTTTTATTTTCATTAAAACGTTCTCATAAGTTGGCTGTATGTAACTTTTTGTCAGAGTGTTCTCATCCGGTATTGAACTTTCTGTGTACTTCTCAAGAACACAGGATTGCTTACCTCGTGGAATGGCATTCTTGACTGAACTAAAGCCATGGAAATATCCGCTCTAAACTCATTCAGTGACCGTTAATTTTCAGATCCTGAAGCGAAGCAATTTATCAGGATAAGTTGCTTAGGTATCAAATCCCGAAGTTCAATATTTTTTAAATGGTTGTTTTGGATGCGCTGGTTTACTCTTGATGCTCGTCATCGATTGCAATGCCGACTTCACAAACAGCACATCGAAGAATGATGGCATCAGTTTCGATAAACTGATCGCCAACAAGAGCCGTTAAATTCATGCCATCACCAACAGAATTTAGATTTCAACTGATGGTTCATCATTGTTAAATTTTACTTGATTTCGAAGTTGCAGACTGACGATTGTTACTGCGTTTGACTGTTGTTGCTGAGGCTGGCTACTGTTGTTGGGGGAACGAATAAATACTGGTGTTTTCCGTAAATTGTATTTTAATATTTATTGACCGTTGTTGACTTCTGATCAAACAAAATTTTAAAATCGTCTTCAAGAAGAGAAAAATGCTATGTAATCCATTAAATACGCCGATAAAACTGTGAGGAAAGGTTCTTAAGCATAGAAAGAATGGACAAGGTGGAAAATGTAGTCCACTCTTAAAAAGGTGTAAAACGGTGCTACAAACTGTGCTTATTTTGCTTCATTTCATGTACCTTATAGAATGTATTGACCTATCTGTGTGAAAATAGTTGTATTTAGTAGAGGTACTGCATCCTAAAATCCGCTTCTTACTAATGACAGACTAAAGATGGCCACAGGTTGCCGAACTTGTCAGATGCTCATGCTGATTTGTCGTGAAAAGTAGAAATATAAAAATTAGACAAAAAGATATTGTGTCCATATTTGTCTCGCAAAGAGAGGTAACAATATAGTCTAGAGCACTGCTCCCTTACTTAGCTATAATTTATCGCGAATGTCTCGTCCAGTGAAAAGCCTTAAGCAACTGGAAAAAACACAGGTGACTGCTGTATACCAGTAGGGTGAAAGAAGAGAGACGCAAAATTACATACCAATACCATCTGTTTCGTGTAGAATCCTTGACGATATCCTTAGTTCAAACCTCTGTCCACAAATCGGCACAGTTTTAGAAAGCATCGCTCGTGCCAGAACTCATCTTGCCATTTTCTCACGTAATATCTTACAAACTATGCATGAAAGGCAAAAGGCGGACTCAGTATTCTCAGATTTCCGTAAAGCGTTGGACGCCGACTGTCAAAGGTTCCCAGATGTGCGATTGGACGAAGACTCCTTAAGTAATAGAGCTAGTATGTTGTCCTGGACGGCGAATGTTCGTCAGAGGCAACGGTATCGTCAGGGGTGCCCCAGGGAAGTGTGTTGTGACCACTGTTATTTTCTTTACACATAAATTATATGGCGGACAGGGTAAGCAGCTGTCTGCGGCTGTGGTGAACGGAAGATTTTTTGGATTTGAGTGGCTGCCAGTGGACACAAGACAATTTGGAGTAAACCTCTAATTGGAATGATGAATGGCAACAAAATTCTGAACCTAGAAAAATGTAAGCTATGTGAATGATTGTGGAAAACAAACCCATAATGCCACAGTATACCAGTAGTAGTGTGCAGCTGGACCGATTCGTCGATTAAATAAGTAGCCGTGCCGTTGCAAAGCAATCTTAATCGGAATGAGCATGTAACGTTTATTGTAGGGAGGCGAATAGTCGGCTTCGGGTTATTGGGAGAAATTTTGGAAAGTGTTGTTGATCTGTGGAGACCGCATATAGGACATAAGTACGATCCATGGTCGAGTACCTTTCCAATGTTTGGGATCTGCACTAGATCGGTAACGGAAGGCATCGAAGCAATTAGAGGCGGTATATTTTTGTTACCGGTAGGTCGGAAGAACAAGCAAGCATGATGGAGATATATGAGGAATTCAAATGGGAAACACTGGAGAGGAAGCCACATTCTTACCGGAGACCACTACGGAGAAAAATATAGACTGATTCAAAACGTGACGTATTACAGCTTAATTATATTAGCAAATAAGCAAATATAATGGCTTTGAAAGGTAAAAATTCAGTCAGTTCGAAAATTATAAGAAATGCGGAAATTTTAGCATGAGAAGCCACTTCAATTGTCTACACACGTCAAAAATTTTTCATAATCCCGGTTCCCAGAACCCCTGAAGATAAATGTTGACTGTGGATAATCTATTACCGACATAGTCCCTTTGACTATCCAGAGATTTCAGTAAACCCGCCTAAACATGTAAACAACCATGCATGAGCAGCGCCTATTAGACAGAGAGGATCCGACAATCGATCAGTTCCAGTCATTCCATCAGGAAGGAGGTACACGGCTCGTGTTGCCTGTAGTTTTACTATGGCTCGACGGCCATTACCGCAGTTCGATCGCGTCCGCATTGGTACTTTGTGTCAGGAAGGACTCTCAATAAGGGAAGTGTCCACGCGTCTCGGAGTGAATAAAAGCAATGTTGTTCGGACATGGAGGAGACACAGAGAGCCAGGAACTGTCGATTACATGCCTCACTCAGGTCCCCCCAAGGGTTACTACTGCAGGGGATGACCGCTACCTACGGATTATGCCTCGGAGGAGCCCTGACAGCAAAGCCACCAAGTTGCATAATGCTTTCCGTGCAGCCACAGGACATCGTGTTACGACTCAAACTGTGCGCAATAGGCTGCATGATGCGCAACTTCACTCCCGACTTCCATGGCGAGGTCTATCTTTGCAACCACGACACCATGCAGCACCGTACAGATGGGCCCAAAAACATGCCGAATGGATCGCTCAGGGTTGGCATCACGTTCTCGTCACCAGTTAGTGTCGCATATGCCTTCAACCAGACAATCATCTGGAACGTGTCTGGAGGCCACCCGGTCGGGTTGAATGCCTTACACTCGCTGTCCAGCGAGTGCAGCAAGGTGGAGGTTCGTTGATTTTTTGGGATGCCATTATGTGGGGCCGACGTACGCCACTGCTGGTTATGGAAGGCGCCGTAATTGCTGTACGATACGTAAATGATATCCTCTGACCGATAGTGCAACCGTATCGGCAGCAGATTGGAGAGGCATTCTTCTTCATGGAAGAAAATTCGCGGCCTTATCGTGCATATCTTGTGAATGACTTCCTTAAGGATAACGACATCGCTCAACTAGAGTGGCCAGCATGTTCTTCAGACATGAACCCTATAGAACATGTCTGGGATAGATTGAAAACCACTCTGAGGGATCTACACCGAAACGCCGTTGAGGAGTGGGACAATCTGGGCCAACAGTCCCTTGATGAACCTGTGGATAGTATGCCACGACGAATACAGTCATGCATCAATGCAAGAGGACATGCCACTGGGTATTAGAGGTACCGGTGTGTACAGAAAGGTTGGTTGGTTTGTGGGATTAAAGGGGCCAGACTGCGACCGTCATCGGTCCCGTTTTCCAAAACTTAAAATACCAACACAGAGTAAAAACTACAATGAAAAAGACGACAGACGACACGAGACAAGAAAGACATAGACAGAGACCAGACAAAACGAAATAAAATCACACAGAATGTGACAGTGGTTGGCCGGCCATAGAGAAAAAGGGAAAAGGCAATCACCGAGAAACACATTAAAAACTCAGTCTAGAACCGTAGGCCAAAAGCCAGAATAAACACAAAATAAACACCTCTGAAGGTCTCGCTGTATGGTAGTACAACATGCCACGTGTGGTTTTAATTAGCATTAAAAAGGGCGGAAATGATGTTTATGTTGATCTCTATTCCAATTTTCTGTACAGGTTCTGAAACTCTCGGAGCCGACATGATGCAAAACTTTTTTTGATGCGAGTAGAAAGTGATATTAGTTTTAACTGTAATAAAAGCTTTGATAAGAAGGTTAATAAATACCGAGCTACCTGCGGAGCAATTGGAAAATATCTGGCAAGAAAGAAAAGAAAAGGAACACAAATGAAATTATATAAAGTTGTGACTGTAGTTAATTTTGTATATGGTTTCGTATCATTAACAGTAACAGGAAAGAAACCTAACGTATGATGCCAGCAGAGATGAAGTTCATGAGATAAGTATGTATGTAAAATAAAATTCATAAAGTAAGAAATGAGACAATAAGATCGGATTTAAAAATCATTGCAGTTAATGACAAGATAGAAGAAAAAAGAATGAAATGGAAAGATCATGTTAATATAACGACAGAAAACAGATTGCTAAGGAAGAAAGTGATTTATTGGCCGACTAGAAAGAGAGATAGGTAGAAGTCGTTAGAGATCGATTGATGGATGACACAGGCCGTAAAAAGGTGGCTAGAACACCTACTACGTGGTAGGAGATGAAGATGATGGCTACTGAGAAGATTTAGAGAACCGGGATTTGAGGCTTGCTGCAGAACGATTTTATTGCCGCCAACGTGCATTTCGCATAAGGAGCACGAAGATATCATTAGAGAGATTAACACTTCTACGGAGCCATACAGAGAGCAGGTTTTCCCTCACTCTGTTTGGGAGTGTAACAGAAAAGGAAATCACTTGTATTTGTACAGGGTATCCTCCGCCCACGTATGGGATACGAAGGAATTAATTTATGGGCTGATACTCTTTCAAAATTTTTGCCCTCCTTTCTTCAGGCAATCTTCTTTAAACAAGAAAACAGAAGAATATGGAGGACACGCATTAGACGTTGACATGCGGTCCTGCCCCCCTTGAACCATGGACCTTGCCGTTGGTGGGGAGGCTTGCGTGCCTCAGCGATACAGATGGCCGTACCGTAGATGCAACCACAACGGAGGGGTATCTGTTGAGAGGCCAGACAAACATGTGGTTCCTGAAGAGGGGCAGCAGCCTTTTCAGTAGTTGCAGGGGCAACAGTCTGGATGATTGACTGATCTGACCTTGTAACATTAACCAAAACGGCCTTGCTGTTGTGGTACTGCGAACGGCTGAAAGCAAGGGGAAACTACAGCCGTAATTTTTCCCGGGGAAATGCAGCTTTACTGTATGATTAAATGATAATGGCGTCCTCTTGGGTAAAATATTCCGGAGGTAAAATAGTCCCCCATTCGGATCTCCGGGCGGGGACTACTCAAGAGGACGTCGTTATCAGGAGAAAGAAAACTGGTGTTCTACGGATCGGAGCGTGGAATGTCAGATCACTTAATCGGGCTGGTAGGTTAGAAAATTTAAAAAGGGAAATGGATAGGTTAAAGTTAGATATAGTGGGAATTAGTGAAGTTCGGTGGCAGAAGGAACAAGACATTTGGTCAGGTGATTACAGGGTTATAAATACGAAATCAAATAGGGGTAATGCAGGAGTAGGTTTAATAATGAATAAGAAAATAGGAGTGCGCATTAGCTACTACAAACAGCATAGTGAACACATTATTGTGGCCAAGATAGACACAAAGCCTATGCCTACTACAGTAGTACAAGTTCATATGCCAACTAGCTCTGCAGATGATGAAGAAATAGATGAAATGTATGACGAGATAAAAGAAATTATTCTGGTAGTGAAGGGAGATGAAAATTTAATAGTCATGGGTGACTGGAATTCGTCAGTAGGAAAAGGGAGAGAAGGAAACGTAGTAGGTGAATATGGATTGGGGGGAAGAAATGAAAGAGGAAGCCGCCTTGTAGAATTTTGCACAGAGCATAACTTAATCATAGCTAACACTTGGTTCAAGAATTATAAAAGAAGGTTGTATACCTGTAAGAATCCTGGAGATACTAAGAGGTATCAGATAGATTATATAATGGTAAGACAGAGATTTAGGAACCAGGTTTTAAATTGTAAGACATTTCCAAGGGCAGATGTGGTTTCTGACCACAATCTATTGGTTATGAACTGCAGATTGAAACTGAAGAAACTGCAAAAAGGTCGGAATTTAAGGAGATGGGACCTGGATAAACTGAAAGAACCAGAGGTTGTAGAGAGTTTCAGGGAGAGCATAAGGGAACAATTGACAGGAATGCGCGAAAGAAATACAGTAGAAGAAGAATGGGTAGCTCTGAGGGATGAAGTAGTGAAGGCAGCAGAGGATCAAGTAGGTAAAAAGACGAGGGCTAATAGAAATCCTTCGGTAACAGTAGAATTATAGAATTTAATTGATGAAAGGAGAAAATATAAAAATGCAGTAAATGAAGCAGGCAAAAAGGAATACAAACGTCTCAAAAATGAGATCGACAGGAAGTGCAAAATGGCTAAGCAGGGGTGGCTAGAGGACAAATGTAAGGATGTAGAGGCTTGTCTCACTAGGGGTAAGATAGATACTGCCTACAGGAAAATTAGAGAGACCTTTGGAGAGAAGAGAACCACTTGTATGAATATCAGGAACTCAGATGGCAACCCAGTTCTAAGCAAAGAAGGGAAGGCAGAAAGGTGGAAGGAGTATATAGAGGGTTTATACAAGGGCGATGTGCTTGAGGACAATATTATGGAAATGGAAGAGGATGTAGATGAAGACGAAATGGGAGATACGATACTGCGTGAAGAGTCTGACAGAGCACTGAAAGACCTGAGTCGAAACAAGGCCCCGGGAGTAGACAACATTCCATTAGATCTACTGATGGCCTTGAGAGAGCCACTCATGACAAAACTCTACCATCTGGTGAGCAAGATGTATGAGACAAGCGAAATACCCTCAGACTTCAAGAAGAATATATTAATTCCAATCCCAAAGAAATCAGGTGTTGACGGATGTGAAAATTACCGAACTATCAGTTTAATAAGTCACAGCTGCAAAATACTAACGCGAATTCTTTACAGACGAATGGAAAAACTGGTAGAAGCGGACCTCGGGGACGATCAGTTTGGATTCCGTAGTAATGTTGGAACACGTGAGGAAATACTAACCTTACGACTTATCTTAGAAGAAAGATTAAGAAAAGGCAAACCTACGTTTCTAGCATTTGTAGACTCAGAGAAAGCTTTTGACAATGTTAACTGGAATACTCTCTTTCAAATTCTGAAGGTGGCAGGGGTAAAATACAGGGAGCGAAAGGCTATTTACAATTTGTACAGAAACCAGATGGCAGTTATAAGAGTCGAGGGGCATGAAAGGGAAGCAGTGGTTGGGAAAGGAGTGAGACAGGGTTGTAGCCTCTCCCCGATGTTATTCAATCTGTATATTGATGAAGCAGTAGAGGAAATAAAAGAAAAATTCGGAGTAGGTATTAAAATTCATGGAGAAGAAGTAAAAACTTTGAGGTTCGCCGATGACATTGTAATTCTGTCAGAGACAGTAAAGGACTTGGCAGAGCAGTTGAACGGAATGGACAGTGTCTTGAAAGGAGGATATAAGATGAAATCAACAAAAGCAAAACGAGGATAATGGAATGTAGTCAAATTAAATCGGGTGATGCTGAGGGAATTAGATTAGGAAATGAGACACTTAAAGTAGTAAAGGAGTTTTGCTATTTAGGGAGTAAAATAACTGATGATGCTCGAAGTAGAGAGGATATAAAATGTAGACTGGCAATGGCAACGAAATCGTTTCTGAAGAAGAGAAATTTGTTAACGTCGAGTATGGATTTAAGTGTCAGGAAGTCGTTTCTGGAAGTATTTGTATGGGGTGTAGCCATGTATGGAAGTGAAACATGGACGATAACTAGTTTGGACAAGAAGAGAATAGAAGCTTTCGAAATGTGGTGCTACAGAAGAATGCTGAAGATAAGGTGGGTAGATCACGTAACTAATGAGGAGGTATTGAACAGGATTGGTGAGAAGAGAAGTTTGTGGCACAACTTGACTAGAAGAAGGGATCGGTTGGTAGGACATGTTTTGAGGCATCAAGGGATCACAAATTTAGCATTGGAGGCCAGCGTGGAGGGTAAAAATCGTAGAGGGAGACCAAGAGATGAATACACTAAGCAGATTCAGAAGGATGTAGGTTGCAGTAGGTACTGTGAGATGAAGAAGCTTGCACAGGATAGAATAGCATGGAGAGCTGCATCAAACCAGTCTCAGACCACAACAACAATGCGGTCCTGTGTCACGGAGGCAACATTTCAAATTCCTTCAGGGTGCTGGAGGACCAAGCGAGATGCGGTACTGCTATCTGTAGTGGTCTACAAGCCGGTCTTGCATTCAGGAGGGCGGATGTTCAAATAACTGTCCAGCCGTTTAAACCTAACTCTCTCTCACTTATCCACGAAAAACTAACAGTTTTGTGCAATTTACTTCGACGAAGACTTATTTTTCAAATACTGAAGGGCGACTGAAAACAAGTAGCGCAACAAAATTTACTTCTCTCTCTCTCTCGTTGTAGACGTCAGTTTATTATAGTTATTTGTTGAAAAGCTATCTCTAGTTCATTGCCAAATACAAATACGTCATGAGCGTAATTACTTCAGAGGTAAATAATGAGATTCTTATTAAATTCTCAATAAATAAACATCTGAATGACTCCGTAACAGAACGGTTAACGTCACTGCAATCGTTGCGGAAGGACTTGGTTTCGATTTCCGGGAACGATTCAGATTCTTTCCTAGATATAGTGGTCCTAAATACATTCATCCTTGTGAAGGCCAAATGTGGAACTGCTTCAGAATAAAAGCAGCAGCATCTTCGAGATCCATCTACTGGCAATAACGGCTGGAGTGTTTGATAACATGCTGATCTCATGTTCCACGAGCATACACTATGTGATCAAAAGTACCCGGAAACTTGACTGAAAATGACTTAAACGTTCGTGGGGCCCTCCATTGGTAATGCTGGAATTCAATATGGTGTCGGCCCATCCTCAGCCTTGATGACAGCTTCCACTCCCGTAGGCATACGTTCAATCAGATGCTAGAAGGTTTCTTGCGGAATGATAGCCCATTTTCAGGAAGTGCTGCACTTAGGAGATGTATCGATGTCTTCGGTGAGGCCGGGCACGAAGTCGACGCTCCAAAAGATCCCAAGGTGTGCTGTAGGATTCAGGTCAGGGCTCTGTGCAGGCCAGTCCATTACAGGGATGTTATTGTCGTGTAACCACACCGCCACAGGCCGTGCATTATGAATAGGTGCTTGATCGTGTTGAAAGATGCAGTTGCCATCCTCGAATTGCTCTTCCACAGTAGGAAGGAAGAAGGTGCTAATAACATCAAACTAGGCCTGTGCTGTGATAGTGCCACGCAAAACAACAAGGAGTACAAGACCCTTCTATGAAACACACGACCACATCATAACATCACCGCCTCCGAATTTTACTGTTGGCGTTACACACGCTGACAAACGACGTTCACCCGGCATTCACCATGCCCACACCCTGTCATCGGATGGCCACATTGTGTGCCGTGATTCGTCACTGCACACGACGTTTTCTCACTGTTCAATAGTGCAATGTTTACGCTCCTTACACCAGGACAGGCGTCGTTTGGCGTTTACCGGCGTGATGAGTGGCTGATGAGCAGCCGTTCGACCATGAAATTCAAGTTTTCTCACTTCCCGCCTGTCATAGTACTTGCAGTGGATCCTGATGCAGTTTGGATTTCCTGTGCGATGGTTTGGACAGACGTCTGCGTATTACACATTACGACCCGCTTCAACTGTCGACGGTCTCTGTCAGTGAACAGACGAAGTCGGCCTTTAAGCTTTTGTTCTGTACGTGTCCCTTCACCTTTCCCATTCACTATCACATCGGATGTTTAGGATTGGGGAAATCTCGCGTACAGTCGTATGACACAAGTACACCCAACCATCTGACCGTGTTAGAAGACCGTGAGTTCCGCGGAGCCCTCCATTCTGCTCTCTCACAATGTCCAATGATTACTGAGGTCGCTGATATGGAGTACCTGGCAGTAGGTGGCAAGACAATGCACCTAATAGGAAAAACGTATGTGTTTTGGGGTGCCCGGATACTTTTGATCATATAGTGTAGGTCGCACCTCGTACTGCTTTGTAAGTGGTAGTCGGCTAGTGGGATCATGACTATTACGTAATACTTGAGTGGCATTTACGTCATAAATAAACGTTACTGCCTGTTCTTCACGACAGTTTACTCTCAGCTACAGCTCCATCTCCGAACCTACACTCACTTGATTACTGCTTTTGAATAAACGATATGAGAGGGTCCAAGATTGTGGATAAATTATTGGTATTAAGTATGGCATATTCTTTCTAACAATATATATAAAGGCAGGCGGTGTTAACGGGAGTCGGACGAATGCGTGTTGCAAACGAGCGCGGCGTGAATGCGGGTATTCGACTGCCGGATGACTGGGGTTCGGCCTCGGCGTATGTTGGGTGTGACAGTGTCTAGCCGGCGGAGGCGAGTTGTTGCAGCAACCCGAAGTTGTCTGAATTGCCGACTCAGATAGGAGCAATGCTAGCCATCATCCGGCATGATCCGCTGTCATGAGCACAGAGAGAGAGAGGTTATACGGAAGTTACCTACCTTTGGCTTTTGGGTCGGTGTGAGGGTCCCGGTTGTATCACTGTTTCAGCGAGTATTCCTGAAAACAGCCAGGGCCCTTCCGTTGGTTCGCCACCTGCAGCACACACTGTGTTGATGGGAGCTAGTGCCGTGAGCTATTTACCTACCGTTAATCCGGATTTCTGTAAGCGGTATGAGCTAGCTACCGCAGGAGAATTTCAGTAGGTTCTATTTATTCTGTTTCAAATGAGCTCGTGTGGCATTGTTGGCCGGAAGGCCCTATCCTGGGAAGTTCGGCCGCCGAGTGAAAGACTTATTTCAGTCGACGTCACATTGGGCGATTTCCGTGCCAGTGATGAGGATGAAATAATGATGAGGACAACACAACGCCCAGTTCACGAGCGGAGAAAATCTCCAACCAGGCTGGGAATCGAATCCCGGCCCGGTGCATGGGTTCGTTCGCTTAAATTGACAGGTGGCTGTAAATGTTGAATTTTGTCGTTGCCGTTTTGTAGATATTTTTATCCATAAATCTATTTAGTAGTTTCAGGTGACTGAGGGCCTATTAGATAATTTGTATCATGGAGGTTATTGTGTATCTTTAGATGGGTTAGTTCGCATAAGCTGGTCTCAAAGGGAGAGAGGTTTCAAGCGTCATCTCTCAACCAGCTCCTCCTTCAAAACTCCATTGGACGTAAGATATGGGAGGGCGCAACACTGGGGGCAAGCCACTGATATAAAGAATGACACATTACTTCTAACACGATTTCTGGGAACATTTTGGAATTTAATACAATAATATTCTTACTCTCGTTGAATATTATGTGAAAAATGTAAAATCGTTATAACTGTCGCACAAAATTTCCAATATGTTGAAATACAGATATTAACATAAAGTTGCCTTGCATGCAACAAAAGTTATAGACATTCACAGTTCCTGTTAAACTTGTACCAACAAAATATCAGAGAACAAACTGAAATCATAGAACTAGAAAGTGACAATATCCATAATGCGCCACCAAAATATGTATTCTGATCAATACCACGCTAAACTGAATCGTGTCCCCTTTGAAACAATGCAACTTTGAGCATTAGATATTTCCTTAGTTTCACACTTAAGGCCAATTCCGGGGTGACGCTTTAAGAAACCACAGGTCGGAAATCGTCCCAAACTTTCTTATGCAGAGATTCCGTCCCCCTCCCCTCGCCACCACGCTAAAATGGCATTGTCGTCGAAGGGATAGTAAACCCTGACCTTTCTTACTTCGCAGCACAAAGTCCGTAATAATGAAAATATTTAGCGGTGTTAATGAGAAGTGACCATTCCTTTACATTTATTTCTCACGTGTGACTGATCCAAATTACTGATTGAGATGGTGGTCTCCAAGTACTGGATTTCTGTCGACAAGCACGAACTGTGGACTGAAACTACTGGCTCCGCACCCACCACAAATACTGCGAGTGTTTCAAGAACATGCAAGAGATGTTTTACGTAATCTGCTGCGACCAGACGAAGGATCCTATGCTACAGCACAAATGTGGCCGGACGTTGTCGGAATATATGACGAGGAGTGTGATGAGGTAATGGTGTAGTCCTTCCCCCAGACTTGTGGTGATTATTGATAAATACATTTACGGAGCCAACACTATTTTTGAATCTTTTGTTGAGCGGGTCGTGAAAGACATGTCAAGCAAATCTCCAGTAAAGGAATTCTTCTACAGAGACCTTCTGGAAACTAATCGTTTAATAGACAACTCAGCATTGGTATTGGTGATTGGAAGCTGCCAGAAACTTTCAAACGAAAGCTGTCAGTTCCGATTTACCTCTGAGAGAGACGACTAACATCAAACCGAGATTGAAATAAATAGATTTTCGAAAGGGCGACTTTGTGGACGTTCTGTTTCCCTGTACAAATTAAATGTGAATTTTTTGATCATTAAGCGATTTTGGGGAATACTGCTTGGTCTAAATTAATGAAATGGTCTTGTTTTAACTTTTCACATTGACCAAGATTAACTAATTGTGTTAATCGACTGATACACCTAGACTGAAATGCAGAGATTGTCAAAAGATCTTCAGTGCCGTAACGTGCTACATAACACTTCCCCCCCCCCTCACCCCCCCACCACCACTCCAACCCTCACGTTGCACTGGTCAGAGGAATTTAAAGTCATTTGAAGATGGAAATTCAAAATCCACGATTACAAGCACCTGGTAGTAGCAACGCTACACCTTACCAAATGGAGTAATGCTATCAGTTACACAATGTGGTTCGTGAGTGTCACGCCAGAAGAAAAGACACTGTGGTGACGTGAGTCTTCGGATAGCGATTTACATATGCTGATGGCAGTGGTGTCGTGTACGCAATGTGTAACACGGCAGTGATCGGCGTGGATGTCACTTGCACTCAGGTGATTTTTGAAAAAGTTTCCGACGTCATTAGGGCCGCACGACGGGAATCAACATAATTTCAACGCAGAATTATACACTCCTGGAAATGGAAAAAGAACACATTGACACCGGTGTGTCAGACCCACCATACTTGCTCCGGACACTGCGAGAGGGCTGTACAAGCAATGATCACACGCACGGCACAGCGGACACACCAGGAACCGCGGTGTTGGCCGTCGAATGGCGCTAGCTGCGCAGCATTTGTGCACCGCCGCCGTCAGTGTCAGCCAGTTTGCCGTGGCATACGGAGCTCCATCGCAGTCTTTAACACTGGTAGCATGCCGCGACAGCGTGGACGTGAACCGTATGTGCAGTTGACGGACTTTGAGCGAGGGCGTATAGTGGGCATGCGGGAGGTCGGGTGGACGTACCGCCGAATTGCTCAACACGTGGGGCGTGAGGTCTCCACAGTACATCGATGTTGTCGCCAGTGGTCGGCGGAAGGTGCACGTGCCCGTCGACCTGGGACCGGACCGCAGCGACGCACGGATGCACGCCAAGACCGTAGGATACTACGCAGTGCCGTAGGGGACCGCACCGCCACTTCCCAGCAAATTAGGGACACTGTTGCTCCTGGGGTATCGGCGAGGACCATTCGCAACCGTCTCCATGAAGCTGGGCTACGGTCCCGCACACCGTTAGGCCGTCTTCCGCTCACGCCCCAACATCGTGCAGCCCGCCTCCAGTGGTGTCGCGACAGGCGTGAATGGAGGGACGAATGGAGACGTGTCGTCTTCAGCGATGAGAGTCGCTTCTGCCATGGTGCCAATGATGGTCGTATGCGTGTTTGGCGCCGTGCAGGTGAGCGCCACAATCAGGACTGCATACGACCGAGGCACACAGGGCCAACACCAGGCATCATGGTGTGGGGAGCGATCTCCTACACTGGCCGTACACCACTGGTGATCGTCGAGGGGACACTGAATAGTGCACGGTACATCCAAACCGTCATCGAACCCATCGTTCTACCATTCCTAGACCGGCAAGGGAACTTGCTGTTCCAACAGGACAATGCACGTCCGCATGTATCCCGTGCCACCCAACGTGCTCCAGAAGGTGTAAGTCAACTACCCTGGCCAGCAAGATCTCCGGATCTGTCCCCCATTGAGCATGTTTGGGACTGGATGAAGCGTCGTCTCACGCGGTCTGCACGTCCAGCACGAACGCTGGTCCAACTGAGGCGCCAGGTGGAAATGGCATGGCAAGCCGTTCCACAGGACTACATCCAGCATCTCTACGATCGTCTCCATGGGAGAATAGCAGCCTGCATTGCTGCGAAAGGTGGATATACACTGTACTAGTGCCGACATTGTGCGTGCTCTGTTGCCTGTGTCTATGTGCCTGTGGTTCTGTCAGTGTGATTATGTGATGTATCTGACCCCAGGAATGTGTCAGTAAAGTTTCCCCTTCCTGGGACAATGAATTCACGGTGTTCTTATTTCAATTTCCAGGAGTGTAGTTGGCGCTAGACTTATGGGACATTCTGTTTCGGAAATCGTTGGGGATTTCAATATTTCGAGATCCACAGTGCCGAGAATTCCAAATTTCAGCCTTTACCTCTCTCCACGGACAACTGAGTGGCCTTCACTTAACGACACAGAGTATTGGCGTTTGTGTATCGTTGTCAGTGGTAATAGACAAGCAACATTGGGTAAAATAACCTCAGGAATCAATGTAGCATGTACGATGAACGTATCCCCTAGGAGAAGGAGGCGAACTATAAGCTGTGACAGAAGACGACCGACGCGAGTTCTTTTGCTAACAGAACGACGCCGCCAGCAGCCTTTCTCGTGGGCTCGTGACCATGTCGGACGGACGCTAGCGATTGGATAACCGTTGGCTGGTCAGAAGAGTCCCCATTTCGGTTGGTAAGAGCTGATAGTTAGGTTCAAATGTGGCGCAGAACCTACGAAGCCATAGACTCAAGGTGTCGTGAAGTAACCTTGTCAGCTGGTGATGGCTCGGTAATAGTGTCGGCTATACTTCCGTGGTATTTATTCGGTCCTCTGATCGAACTGAACCGATCATTGACTGGAAAAGGCTGTATTCGGATAGTCAGAAATCATTTGCAGGCATTTACGATGGAATTCTTTTGAATGAAACTCCACCATGTCATCGGGCCACAATTTTTCGCCACTGGTTTGATCAACAATTCGAGCGAATCATTTGGCCACCCAGATGGCTCGTCGTGAATCCCATCAAACTTTTATGGGACATGATCGAGAGATCAGCTCGTGGACAAAATCCTGCACCGGCAACTCGCAATAGTGGAAGCCTACAGAGGCAGCATGGCTCAGTATTTCTGCACGCGACTCCCAATGATGTGAGTCCATGCCACGTCGAGTTGCGACTCTACGTCATGCAAAAGGAAGTCCGACACGATATTATGAGTTGTTCCATAACACTTGTCAGCTCAGTATATTTATACGCATAACTCAAAATCTTCAGGCAGGGCTCTCCAGAGAATTCAAGCGTACTTCTACGCCATCCTGGAGAGGTGTGTGTCCAGCGATAAACGCGATCGACGGCCTCTCGACCCCACCCGACCCGCAGACTTGTGACGGCGCGCCGGGGTCTGGCTGTGGCTGAGGGTGTGGGTGGGGTGGCACCGCAACCGCCGAATGTAAACAACAGGGCAGCGGCAGGTGGACTGTTCCAATTGGAATTGGGAGCCTCGCGCCCTGTGTCGTTTTAATTAAACCACACCGGCTGCGCCGCCATGTTATTGAACGAAATGAATGTAAGCGCAGGTGAAGATGAATAACCGCCCAGTGTAAACCAGCCGACGTCACGGCCAAAGCAATTTAATAACACACTGGCCGAAAATTTGAAACGCGCGGTCTCATTGTTTTTGACAACAAAAGCACCTGTTCTATAATTGTTCTAAAACCGTGAATATTACTGAAGGAGACAGCTTTTTTCAGTTATTACTCGCCTGGCGTGTTTACTTGCAGAGATAGGTCGAATTTATCGTCACGTGGAAATTTATGTAGCTGTCGCTTTAAGTTATTCACTGTTCTAAGATATATGCTTCTGCTTATTACCACTTGGTACTGTTCCACGAAATTTAATGTGGTGTCTGTATCGCACCCGTAACCACTTGCTGAGTATTGCTGTTCCTCTTCCGAATGAAAAGCGAGTTTCTTGGAGTGAAATGAACATGAATCAGAGAATTAAAACGACCGACAAACCCTTTCATCTAACGGGGGAGATATTTCACGAGATATGTTTTTTAAGGCGAGGGAGCGCTAAATGGTGCCACTGTTAAGCCAGTGGGCTAATAGCAGGAGCACGATTCAGCAGTTATTAAATCAGCTTGCTTCTCATTCACACTTTCTCCATGTAAACAGGGGCTCTACAGCCGATTGTCTTTCACCGAATGGTCCAATATAAACGTAAACGTAAGCTGCATTTCCAACAACACTGTCAACAATTATCTAACATTAAGATTAAAACGTCATTTCACTTCTGTCGCACTATGTTTGGAAATATTAGGCTATTATTAGGTTATCGGCATCTCAGGCCAACCATTCATAAATGTAAGATAACGTAGAATAATACGATGTAATTAATTATACCACAAATTATTGTTAATGAGGCTATACTAAAATACCGATATTATTTCCTCCTGGTTTATTTAACTTATTTTCAAAAGTGTTTCTTTTTAATGCGTGTGTCATTTTGATGTCTTTCCTTCCAGCGACGCTGTAGCATTTGGAGCACTTGCTGACACAACGTTTATCTAACCTTTACGTACTGGCGCCTGTGGTGCACTTTTGATTTTCGAAACAGGGAATAGAAACGTGTAAACCAGGAATTGTTTCTACGAAGAATACTTTTGGTGATAGATGGATTCGTTTTCTTTCTCTGAACAAAGTCATCACTTACTTCCTAGTCATTGTGATCGTTGCGTTACGAGATAGCAAGATGATTTAAGCACATACTCTTTTAAGGACGTTCATTTTTTATTTCGCGTGCTAAGTATATATTTACTAGGATTTAGTTTAGCCGTATCTGCATAATGTCTTGTAGCACTCCATTTCGAAAGAGACATCGAAAGCTTAGAGAAGAAATTCTAATCGCTCAACCGACGTCCATAATTACCGGAGATTAAAAAAGGATCTGTGTCTTACGCGCGAACATCTCGCTGTTTTTGTCTTGTCAGATGGACTCAGTAGTATAAACCTAAATAAGCGGTGATAACGAGTAATAGGGAGGGGGAGAGGATGCTTCTACCAGACTCTTGTCTTGCCCGTTAGGTATTATTTAGACCATTCTGACAACACGTGGCCGATGAGGAGATGAAGTATCTTTTAAAACGCACATTCCGAACGAATAGACACATATGATCAAACAGGGATGTAGGCGTATCAGGGGCCGCATTTCATTCTACATAGCCATAACCTCCGCCCTCTCTTATACAAACAAGAATACCTGAACAACTCCCTGACAGGCGGATACATGATGTCATATGACTTTGGTGTAGAGCTGTGACTAGTACACAAACATCTTGCATACTACCCGGATGAAAGTACGCGTAAGAAGAAACTGAGGCTGCATAAAGTCTCTCAGATCACTGGACCAGACCTGGTCCTATAAGTGTTTGTTGAATAATTCACTGGAAGAGTGTTGCGTGAGAACTGTTGCATCTTTCACGATATTCACTAAATCTGACACCATTTGAACCCCCATTCAAAAAGCAATGCCGCAGGAAGACATTTAACTTCCAGTTAATTTAATACGGCAGTTGTAGATGGATAATTTTCAGAGCTATCAGAATCGTACATGGTGGTTGGAGAAACTCTGTGGATAAATGATTGATAATATGCCCTGACGTCATTGGTGACTACTTCCTAAGAAAGGCGCAATTTTATCTAAAATGCACATTCCTTGGGTGACGGATGTGTAGGTGTCTACCGATATCTGGCGCTGCGATCCATACAGTGCGCCACGCAACTGTCGAACAGTGTGGCAGAGGATCTGTGCAACAGACACGATGACCAGCATTCGATGCAGCTCATCTGGATTACGACGATGGCAATTTGTGGGACGGGATATTACTCTGAAGTCTATTTCATGGTATTTCTATTTTCGAGACATTTGGGTCTGTGTAAATGCTTCGTAGTTATTACATAGCATCCTCCTCAGGAAAACAGTAACCTGAGGTTTAATGATCTCAGTTGGAACGTTACTCATGTAGGCTAAGAACCACTGAGAGGTACGAGGTAATATTTCCCAGAGCGTATTGATTACCTCTGTTCTTAGAGAAATGACAACAGGCGTAAGAAAATTAGAGAAAGAGCGGGCTGTTATGCCCCAGTGCCCGAGAATGATCGCTTTGGAAACGACGAAGCAGATGAGTTGAGCGTCTGCTACTGTCGTGAGCATTTGTCGAAACTGGTCGAAGGACGGCGAAACCACGAGCAGCTGCTCGATGTCCACGGCTCATCACGGAACGTCAAAGGCGTTACAGCTATGTGAAGCAGGATCTGTTTCATATCTAACGACAGGGTGAAACGCCATGTGAGATATCTACATCTACATCCAGATCTAAGTGATTACTCTGCAATTCACAATAAAGTGACGGCCAGAAGACCTGTCGACAACGAGGGCATTAGAAACGAAGCACAAGCTCAAATTAGCGAAGGATGGGGAATGAAATCGGCCTTGCCCTCTCAAAGAAACCATCCCGGCATTTGCCTGAAGCGATTTACAGAAATCACGGGAAACCTGAATCAGGATGGCATGACACGGGTTTGAACCGTCGTCCTCTCGAATGCGAGTCCAGTGTGCTATCCACTTTGTCACCTCGCTCTGTACGATGGGATACACACCTAGGTACCATGACGTCTCTGGATTACATTAACTATACAAATGACCACTTGCAACCACTCGCAGTCCAAATTCTCCCTGACAACAATGGTATCTTCGAGAAAGATAACTGTACCTTCTCATAAGGCAATAATAGTGCTACAGTGATTTGAGGGCCATGTAATGAAGCTACGTTGATGCCTTGACCACCTGATATCCATTATCTGTTGTCGACGAAATACATCTGGGAATCTATCGGGCGACAGCTACGCGTGCTCTAATCGGCGGCCAACTTACGGGAATTTGAGTATATATGTGGTGCCAAATACCATCTGAGACGTAACAAGGACTTTAGACTGCAGACCACGTAAAATCGTTGCTCTCTAGAATCCTGTAGGTAGACCAATATGGTTTACAGCATGTGATCATACAATTTTACTTCAGCAGCGTGTTTCGCCAGTTTAAATCACACACAATCACGCAACTCATGACATAGGCTGAACAATTACAATAGAATACTGAGTTCAACACATTAAACTGATAGTTACAATGTCATCGGCGAACCTCAAAGTTTTTATTTCTTCTCCATGGATTTTAATACTTACTCCGAATTTTTCTTTTGTTTCCTTTACTGCTTGCTCAATATACAGATTGAATAACATCGGGGAGAGGCTACAACCCTGTCTTACTCCCTTCCCAACCACTGCTTCCCTTTCAGGTCCCTCGACTCTTATAACTGCCATCTGGTTTCTGTACAAATTGTAAATACCCTTTCGCTCCCTGCATTTTACCGCTGCCACCTTCAGAATTTGAAAAAGAGTATTCCAATCAACATTGTCTACAAATGCTAGAAACATAGGTTTGTCTTTCCTTAACTTTTCTTCTAAGATAAGTCGTAGGGTCAGTATTGCCTCACGTGTTCCAACATTTCTACGGAATCCAAACTGATCTTCTATCAGTTTTTCCATTCGTCTGTATAGAATTCATGTTAGTATTTGGCAGCTGTGACTTATTAAACTGATAGTTTCGTAATTTTAACATCTGTCAACACCTGCTTTCCTTGGAATTGGAATTATTATATTATTCTTGAAGTCTGAGGGTATTTCGCATGTCTCATACATCTTCCTCACCAGATGGTAGAGTTTTGTCAGGACTGGCTCTCCCAAGGCTATCAGTAGCTCTAATGGAATGTTGTACACGCCGGGGGCCTTGTTTCGACTCAGGTCTTTCAGTGCTCTGTCAAACTCTTCACGCAGTATCATATCTCCCATTTCATCTTCATCTACATCCTCTTCCTTTTCCATAATATTGTCCTCAAGTACATCGCCCTTGTATAGACAATCTATATTCTCCTTCCACATTTCTGCTTTGCATTCTTGGCTTAGAACTGGGTTTCCATCAAAGCTCTTGATATTCATGCAAGTGGTTCTCCTTTCTCCAAAGGTCTCTTTAATTTTCCTGTAGGCAGTACCTATCTTACCCCTAGTGAGACAAGCCTCTACATCCTTACATTTGTCCTCTAGCCTGCTTAGCCATTTTGCACTTCCTGTCGATATCATTTTTGAGACGTTTGTATTCCCTTTTGCCTGCTTCATTTACTGCATTTTTATATTTTCTCCTTTCATCAGTTAAATTCAATGGTTCTTCTGTTACCCAACGGTTTCTACTAGCCCTCGTCTTTTTACCTATTTGATTCCCTGCTGCCGTCACTATTTAATCCCTCAAAGCTACCCATTCTTCTTCTACTGTATTTCTTTCCCCCCTTCCTGTCAATTGTTCCCTTATGCTCTCACTGAAACACCACGTAACCTCTGGTTTAGTCAGTTTATCCAGGTCCCATCTCCTTAAATTCCCACCTTTTTGCAGTTTCTTCAGTTTTAATCTACAGTTCATAACCAATAGATTGTGGTCAGAGTCCACATCTCCCCCTCGAAATCTCTTACAATGTGACATCTGGTTCCTAAATCTCTGTCTTACCATTATATAATCTATCTGATACCTTTTAGAATCTCCAGGGTTCTTCCATGTATGCAACCTTCTTTCATGGTTCTTGAACCAAGCGTTAGCTATGATTAAGTTATGCTCAGCGCAAAATTCTACCAAGTGGCTTCCTCTTTCATTTCATAGCCCCAATCCATATTCACCTACTATGTTTCCTTCTCTCCCTTTTCCTACTTTCGAATTCCAGTCACCCATGACTATTAAATTTTCGTCTCCCTTCACTACCTGAATAATTTCTTTTATCTCGTCATACATTTCTTCAATTTCTTCGTCAGCTGCAGAGCTAGTTGGCATGTAAACTTGTACTACTGTAGTAGACGTGGGCTTCGTGTCTATCTTGGCCAAAATAATGCGTTCACAATGCTGTTTGTAGTAGCTTACCCGCACTCCTATTTTTTTAATCATTATTAAACCTACTCCTGCATTACCCCTATTAGATTTTGTATTTATAATCCTGTATTCACCTGACCAAAAGTCTTGTTCCTTCTGCCACCGAACTTCACTAATTCCCACTATATCTAACTTTAACCTATCCATTTCCCTTTTTAAATTTTCTAACCTACGTGGCCGTTTAAGTGATCTGACATTCCACGCTCCGATCCGTAGAACGCCAGTATTCTTTCTCCTGATAACGACGACCTCTTGAGTAGTCCCCGCCCGGAGATACGAATGGGGGACTATTTTACCTCCGTCTTAATACTGATGCTCAATTTGTTGTCATCCATTACGTCTTACGCCGGCCGGTGTGGCCGAGCCGTTCTAGGGGCTTCAGTCTAGGAACCGCGTGACCGCTACGGTCGCAGGTTCGAATCCTGCCTCGGGCATGCATGTATGTGATGTCCTTAGGTTAGTAAGGTTTAAGTAGTTCTAAGTTCTAGGTGACTGATGATCTCAGATATTAAGTCCCAAGTCAGTTTAATAAGTCACAGCTGCAAAATACTAACACGAATTCTTTAGAGACGAATGGAAAAACTAATAGAAGCCAACCTCGGGGAAGATCAGTTTGGATTCCGTAGAAACACTGGAACACGTGAGGCAATACTGACCTTACGACTTAACTTAGAAGAAAGATTAAGGAAAGGCAAACCCACGTTTCTAGCATTTGTAGACTTAGAGAAAGCTTTTGAAAATGTTGACTGGAATACTCTCTTTCAAATTCTAAAGGTGGCAGGGGTAAAATACAGGGAGCGAAAGGCTATTTACAATTTTTACAGAAACCAGATGGCAGTTATAAGAGTTGAGGGACATGAAAGGGAAGCAGTGGTTGGGAAGGGAGTAAGACAGGGTTGTAGCCTCTCCCCGATGTTATTCAATCTGTATATTGAGCAAGCAGTAACGGAAACAAATGAAAAATTCGGAGTAGGTATTAAAATCCATGGAGAAGAAATAAAAACTTTGAGGTTTGCCGATGACATTGTAATTCTGTCAGAGACAGCAAAAGACTTGGAAGAGCAGTTGAACGGAATGGACAGTGTCTTGAAAGGAGGATATAAGATGAACTTCAACAAAAGCAAAACGAGGATAATGGAATGTAGTCGAATTAAGTCGGGTGATGCTGAGGGAATTAGATTAGGAAATGAGACACTTAAAGTAGTAAAGGAGTTTTGCTATTTGGGGAGCAAAATAACTGATGATGGTCGAAGTAGAGAGGCTATAAAATATAGACTGGCAATGGCAAGGAAAGCGTTTCTGAAGAAGAGAAATTTGTTAACATCGAGTATAGATTTAAGTGTCAGGAAGTCATTTCTGAAAGTATTTGTATGGAGTGTAGCCATGTATGGAAGTGAAACATGGACGATAAATAGTTTGGACAAGAAGAGAATAGAAGCTTTCGAAATGTGGTGCTACAGAAGAATGCTGAAGATTAGATGGATAGATCACATACCTAATGAGGAAGTACTGAATACTTTCAGAAACCACTTCCTGACACTTAAATCTATACTCGATGTTAACAAATTTCTCTCCTTCAGAAACGCTTTCCTTCCCATTGCCAGTCTACATTTTATATCCTCTCTACTTCGACCATCATCAGTTATTTTACTCCCTAAATAGCAAAACTCCTTTACTACTTTAAGTGTCTCATTTCCTAATCTAATTCCCTCAGCATCACCCGATTTAATTTGACTACATTCCATTAGCCTCGTTTTGCTTTTGTTGATGTTCATCTTATATCCTCCTTTCAAGACACTGTCCATTCCGTTCAACTGCTCTTCCAAGTCTTTTGCTGTCTCTGACAGAATTACAATGTCATCGGCGAACCTCAAAGTTTTTATTTCTTCTCCATGGATTTTAATACCTACTCCGAATTTTTCTTTTGTTTCCTTTACTGCTTGCTCAATATACAGATTGAACAACATCGGGGAGAGGCTACAACCCTGTCTCACTCCCTTCCCAACCACTGCTTCCCTTTCATGCCCCTCGACTCTTATAACTGCCATCTGGTTTCTGTACAAATTGTAAATAGCCTTTCGCTCTCTGTATTTTACCCCTGCCACCTTCAGAATTTGAAAGAGAGTATTCCAGTTAACATTGTCAAAAGCTTTCTGTAAGTCTACAAATGCTAGAAACGTAGGTTTCCCCTTTCCTAATCTTTCTTCTAAGATAAATCGTAAGGTTAGTATTGCCTCACGTGTTCCAACATTTCTACGGAATCCAAACTGATCTTCCCCGAGGTCCGCTTCTACTAGTTTTTCCATTCGTCTGTCGTGGGCTTTGTGTCTATCTTGGCCACAATAATGCGTTCAGTATGCCGTTTGTAGTAGCTTACCCGCACTCCTATTTTTTTATTCGTTATTAAAGCTACTCCTGCATTACCCCTATTTGATTTTGTATTTATAACCCTGTATTCGCCTGACCAAAAGTCTTGTTCCTCCTGCCACCGAACTTCACTAATTCCCACTATATCTAACTTTAACCTATCCATTTCCCTTTTTAAATTTTCTAACCTACCTGCCCGATTAAGGGCTCTGACATTCCACGCTCCGATCCGTAGAACTATTAAATACGATCCACGATACAGCTTTAGACGTGGCCATAGATCCCTACTTTTATGTTAAAGGTGTCCTGCGGCCAAATGCAATTACCTTTCATTTCTTTTGACAGAAAAAGTCGTCGAAATTACGTTGTTAATACTCTGTAAAATAATGAAGCTGCGTATAATTATGGTGGTTCGCATTGGACCTTCAAAACGTCAAATATTATAAAAATGGCATACGTATTATATATGCCCTGCGTAACGATACAGCTATTGACGTAATTAATTTTGTTTTCGATGGTACCTTAATGATACGTAGCTCTATTTTTTCCTCCAATAAAGTATTGGCAGTGTAATCTTTTGTCCACAGGATTTATGCACGCGTAAAATATGTATATCATATCATACGACTGGAGAACGTCGCATGAAAAAGCAAGAGAGGTGCGCTTTTCGAAACGTGGTGACACTTATGAACTATGTATAGCTCTTTGGAGAACTTGAATGAAGTGCGTTGGAATAGTGATCCACCTATATTTTTCGAAATTAAATTTAGTGCTGTGTTAGTAACATATTTATTTTCTAAAGTAGCTATCAATTTGTATGTCAGTTTTACCTGTCCATACATATTAATTAATGATAAATGCAGAGATTCTGCCATGTAGACCCCATTTCACGCACCCCACATGAAATACTGTTGAAACATACGTCGCCACACAGCACGTTTAGAATGAGAGGATTCTATTCGCGACATGAAAATCTTCAGTGAAGTCACAGCAGCATCGCTTCTTGCAACTTCCCCAGTAAATCAGCATTACAACTCTAATCAATTGCAAACATACTACCACCATAATAAATGGTATACACATTGTTCTTAAACAAAAATTTTACCTAATCCATGCTAATGACTGTCAGCATAATTCGGAGTACCAGCGAAGCGTCATCTATCAAAATAATTGTACTGTAGATAAAATATTTTTCCCTCGTGATACCAAATTCCACAAGTCACGCAAACATAAATTTAAGAAACCTGTAGTAGAGGTAAATGGAAAAGTCACACTGGAGTTAATTCTAGACTATGGAAGTAGCGAAATGCTTCATACATACATCAAATTCGATTGAATATTATTTTTTTAATGAAAGTTTTATGTTTAGTTATTTATTCACACTACGTCTTCTTTATCTATTGTAATAATAAATCTGTAAAGCCGTCGTGTCTATTCTTCTCTGAACATGCATAATCTCCATATTTACTAGATGAATTTACATGGGGTTTCCGCAGGTAACTTGAGAACAGTTTGGGACACCACATAGGCATCAGTTCATCAAAACCGGATCACGGAGAAAAGGATATCAAGATTTAAAGTTTAACTAAATCTTTCTTGTCTAAATCTCTGCTTGTCTCAAATGCTAATCTCTAAAATCAGTAGACGGATTTTTATGGGGTTTTCGCTGGTAACTTCAACAGAGCTAGAAGCACCGTTTCGACTATATTTCATCAAAACCAGGTCACGAAAAAAAAGGTATTTATGAATGTTATAAAAATGCAAATATGTTCCACATCTCCGAAATCACTCGACCGATTTCAGCGAAGCTCGGTACACGTATCACTTGCTGTCCGGAGAGAATCGCTATGAGTCTGAGAACGTCATGCCTATCAAACGGGTAAGGGCGAAGGGAAAAATAAGTGTTACCCCACGATGCGCAAATACCTATATTTTCTTCATGCGGTATGTGAGTATCATGCACTTTGTGACTTGCAATAGGCTTTACACGTAATTGCAAAGCTTTACTAGACTTCTTCTCACTGATATTCGCCACAAAATGAAGAAAGGAAAAAAGCTTAATGCTCACTATATTTTCGCTGTTCATGCAGTAAAACTGTATCGTGACGCATGAAGTTTTAACTTATTATTTCTTTACTACTAACTGTATTAACGGTACAGTTATTAATAATTGACGGAAACTCATCGAATAACAGAGAAGTAATATCTGGCGTTTCTCCAAGAAAGTTTTATGGGCTCACTGCTGTTCCTGATCTACATAAACTATTTAGGAGAAAAATTGAACAGCCCTCTTTGATTCTCTGCAGATGATGTTGTCATTTACCGTCTTGTAAGGTTATCGAATGATCAAAACGAATTACAAAATAATTTAGACAATATATCTGTTTTGTGTAAGAAGTGGCGATTTATTGGCGGAACGCCTCGAACTGTAACTGGTCTACTAAAAAGACTGCTTAAACTACGCCTGCCCACCCTCTTCTGCAGTATTGCTGTACGGCATGAGATCCGCATCAGATAATATTGACGGAGGACATCGAGGAAGTTTAAACAGGGACAGCTCCTTTTGTGTTATCGAGAAGTAAGGAAGAGAGTGCCACGGATATGATACACGAACTGAGGTGGCAGTCATTAAAGCAAAGACCTTTTTCGCTGCGGCAGGACCTTCTCATGTAGTTTCAATAACCGGCTTTTTCCTCAGATGATGAAAACAATTTGTCAGTGCTCACCTCCATAGGGAGAAATGAACATTATTATAAAGTTAGAGAAATGGGAGGTTGTACGGAAAGATTTAAATACTGTTTTCTCCAGCGCGGTGCTCGAGATTGGAACGGTATAGAAGCAGCTTGAAGATGGTTCCATGAACCTCTGCGAGGCACTAATTGTGAATTGCAGAGTACTCTTGTAGATGCACCTGTACAAGTACGGATTTTGCAGACTCTGTTAACATATAGCACTGAATATAAATTACAACATTGTACGACATACAGTTTAGCTGATATGACGTCATAACCGCAGAGACTGAAATAAATACATACTTCGGCCACGCTGTGTATTCTGTTAGTTAGAAAATAATATCGAAATTACATGCCTATGCCCAAAGTCCTTCGGTGGGTATAAATTCATTAATTCAAGTCTGAAGGGCGGAAGACGTCATAATATTGAGATATTTACAACGGAATAGCCGTTTCTTCTCCCAAGTAGTGTACACAGCATAATCTACAATGAACTTTGCAACGACGACGGAGGAAATGAGACAAGGTGTGAGTACATTATAAATGTAAAGTGGGAGTTAAGTATACAAAACAAAATACTAAAATTCTATAACGTTAACACTCATACCCCGAACCTAACGGAAATGTGACTGCAACGGAAATGTGACTGCAACGGAAATGTTAAATGATACGCAAGTTTCTCAATATTCAGTATTTTAATCGTTTGTAAATGCAAAACGTCGTAAACAAGGATTTGTTTATTTCCTTAGGAACATTACATTTGCTTTTAGCATCAGATGTTCCATGAAAATTTAATCATTGTTTACAACATTATGGCAAGTATTTGATGTAAAAAGAAGCGCCTTTCTTGCACTATAAATGCAGAAATATTAGATAAGAAATCTTGATCGGTAAACGAATGAAATGATAGTTGTATCCAAAACTGATCGTATTTGACATTTTTCATTAAGCTGCCAACGACGATAAGAAACCAAGTACATATTTTTGAAGTAAGTTATTCATTTGAACAGTTTCCACAAGGTGCTACATTCACAATATTATAGTTCTGAAACTTCTATGAAGACATGAGGTTATCACACAAAACTCTGTCAACCCATTAGAATGACCTCTGTATTGTTTGACAGGCAGCGAGATGTCCCGCCAATATTCGCGGAACGAGTCGTACACAACGCTTTTCACGTGACATCACAATAAGATGGCATTATTTTAGTAGGGCTTCTACACTGAATACTGTTAAGAAAGTTGCAGTAGGAGTTACACTACATCGTCTCTCTATCTCTCTTTTCCTTCCCCTGAATTGTTCACTGCTGTTGTACACTAGTATTACCGACACTCAAAATAATCGCTGGAGATTCATGATTAAGCATTACGATATTTATGAATTTACGTTGTCGTATAATTAGTTATTTATGGAAAAGACGTGTTAAATATGGATCGAATTTTAACAATGACGGATTTTGTCCGAAGTTAGATATGATCAAACAATGTCTATATTTTCAAAAATTATTTGAACTGAATATGTATGGCAAACCTAGGCGACTTACATTCTGTTACAACAGCTACCTTCCGTTCACACTTGTCAGATGGACCAACTCACGACCAAATTGTGACGTCAGTATTTTGTTGAACTATATTTTCGTGCTACTCTGTCTTTCAGTCACTTTCCACAACAAAGATTTCGTGTGGTTGCCGGGATATAGGTACTGACAGTGGGGAGGTGGCGGAAATGAGGTGGCAATAGCCACAAATTTTGGCGTCGCATTAATATTCCATCACGCAGATGTCACAAAAAGCAAAATTGTGTTATGAAAATAATAAATACCATGAGAATAACCTTGCAGACTATAAGGTCCAACGTTGACGAAGCAGGTGGTGTCCAGGAAAGCAACGAAGTTAATGAATGCATTACTAGTTACTTTCAGTAGCATCTTTGGAAAGGTTCTAAAAGACAGAAGTGATATCGTCTATTATATGGAAGTGAAGTAATACAATAAGGGCTGGAAAGAAACTTCACAAATGAGTTTCTTACAATGACATAGAGAATGGTTTTTCGTCATAAAATATTATCTCAAAAACCTGAAGACGGCCTACGCAAAGAGAAAATAATATGCTTATTTGCAATCGGTGAATAGCTTTTCTGATAGGGGGATTTTGTGACATCGAATATAAATTCAGATATTATTAAGTATTTTCTGTAAGTATATGGAAGTGAAAGATGAACGATAATCATTATAGAGAAGAGCAAACTAGAAGCTTCTGAAACATTATGATTTACAAGATACTAATGATTAGTTGGGTGGATCAAGTAAGTAATGGAAAGATACAGAATCGATATGCAAAGAGAAGGGGTCTCGAGGAATACTTTATTTGAGACGGACGGAAGAAAAAAGTTAAAGACGAGGATCAAATCTTGATTTCAGTAAACAGGTTCAACTGGATGTAGGTTGTATTAGTTACGCAAAGATGAATGAGTACTGTGTAGAGCAACATAAAGAAGTTTTCGCACTGAAGGCCTCAGAAGCGTTACAAGATGGGAGTTTCTAGTCATTAAAATAATCGATGAAGTACCAACTACCTAAGGCAATAGATGTCACGTTTACGACAGACAACTTAAGTTCATTTCCATAAACATCTCTAAAAGGCAATGGATAGCGTAATGTTTTATTCAGACTTGTTTAAAATATAATAAGAGAAAAGTAACACAACTCTAATATTGACACTGAACTATTACTATTGCCTTGCAGTGTCGTAAATACTCGTATATACTAATGACACAAATATGGACATTGTAACTGTCGCAGTGCCACGAGCTCCAATAACAATAAGCATGGAAAGCATGCAATGACATTAAAATACATGTGGATAACCATTTCAAGCAGACATTCGTTAAAACTGATCCTGTAAGCAATCTCTCTTTAAAACGTGAGCACCCCGTAATGACTAGCTCAATAGTTCTTAGATGCAATAGTCCGTGCATGTCCATTCAAACTTGGTCACAAGCTAGAAACTTCCAAAACAGGGGCGCCTTCCTGAAATTCTTGCAACCGCTAACATGTGTTAATATCTCTACTCTACCAACTTCCATACTTTTGTTCAGTTGAGGCACGTAAGGTTGTTGCTGAGACGACCGAGTCGCAACATCTCCAGAGTGAGCATCTAGATGTCCAGAGCGGCATTTTTGTTGCCATACATCGAATCCAACATTCGAACTTTTCATATACAACTTAATAATATGCAGTCAGTATCTCGAATGAAAATGACGTAATTCATTTAAGAAGTGTATACTAGGAAATTTAGGAACTTTGCGACAATTGTCGCTGCAGAGAGGTTGAATCCTGTTTCGCTATAGCTTTAGTACCGTACTTGATTATATTGGGGAGTTTCTGTATCAATAAATGATGTTGTGATGGTGCTGTGAATCTCATTCCTAATACGCCAAAGCAAAATTATCCCAAAATTACATCGCATCTGAAGCAATGAAATACAGGAAACTAGCGATTTACCAAATGCTAACATACCATTATTTTCTTGCCTTTGGTGCCTTAAGTTTCATGACTGGATTTCAGGGCATCCTATCAAGCAAATAACGTTTTTTTTAATATAATCCCTTTCAGTGTCTTAAATATACACTAATGCCACGAATATGGGCATTGTAAGTGTCACAGCGCTACGAGCTTTTGTGCCCTCCTCAGAGGATATTTTATTTAGTTCTGTAAAATGTAAACTTCTAATGATTATTCTAACTGAATTAGGCCAAAAACATTTCTGTGCTCTGTTTTTATTAAATTTGTAATAGTTAAAAATCGTTTTAGGTCTAATTCAGTTAGGGTAATTATCTTTTATAGAACTAAATAAATGTACCCACTGAGAATGCCACCGAGGTGCTGAAACATGTTTGAGCGTATACAAAAAACAGTTGTTTGCACAATAAGTGGACCTCATATCAGGTATATTTTGTCTACAATTACGCCTACTGCTAGATCTTCAAAAGCATATATGAAGCATAAGTTTAATCGTTTCAGTTTTCGAGAACTACGTTATTAATCGTACATACACAATATCCATTACATATATATTAGCATCTCAGTTTTCCGCCATGATTACAAAACAAAAACAATGGTTTGGAGATCTTTATATTCCGAAGGTAATGACTGAGACACTCGTAGATGAATCTGACGTGCAAGGTAAAATTTCTGGAAATCAATATAAAGCCAACAGATTGGCTTGCGGCATACATTATCTAGCACAAATACATGGGCCTACAGCCGCATGATTAAGCCCTAGGATATAAGTTCTTTACTACAGGGTGTTTCAGTATTTTCATCTTATAGAGCGGGTCTTTCACACCTTTGTGATACCTACCAGTGAAGAGTAACTTTCTCTCTTTCCATCTAGGGCATCCACGATTATTCACCATCGTTTGTAAACTCAGAAATAAATGTAAAATCATGATGAACAAGGAAGCATTTAAAAAATGCTAAAATGTGTGTGAATTCCTAAGGGACCAAACTGCTGAGGTCACGGGTCCCTTCAGTACAGCTCGAGCGCTTGGGATCCCTATCAGGTCGGATTGAGGGAGGACATAAGGCTATTCAGAGGTGGGCTGCTAGATTTGTTAATGGTAGGTTTGATCATCACGCGATTAAGGGGCAATCGAATGAAAACGAGACAAATGGAAGAATGTAAGTACACTTATTATTATTTAAAACATAACAGCTTCACTGTTAATATCATTAGCCCACTTTGAAACAAGACGGTCAATGCCTTCATGGAAAATTGTTTGCCGTTCCCTACGGAACCACGATTGCACCTTGACGTGCACCTCCATGAACGTCTTTCTTCCGGGCTCCAAAAATATGTAAATGGCCTGGGAAGAGATCGGGACTGTGCGGAGAATTTGTAAGAGCTTCCCAGAGGAACTTCTGTATCGTACTCAAAACAACCTTGGCAGAACGTGGGCGTGGATTATACTGCAACGGAATGATACTGTCCGTCAACATTCATGAGCATTTGGACTTGATGGTGCGGTCCAATGTTTACAAAGTGTTCACGTGGACACAAATTTTTATCCACACATGGCTAGTCCCGTCCATGAATATTTTATGTGGTGCTTACTATGGTGTGTGGGACCTGCTTCAAATAGGTTAATCATAAATTCCTCCCCATAAACCATTCGACAAGACAGACATAAAATACTCCACGAATTTTCTTCATGACGATTAGCCAGATCCCATCACTTTCTCGACCGGTGGACAGTCGCAAACATATGCTACATTTCTTACCCTTTTAAAATTTCTCATGCTATGAATAGATGCCATGTAGTGTGAATTGATGTCTTCGGCAAAGAAGCCACAAAATGACTGACCAGGAATGTTTCTTCCTCGTTGCCTGTTCATCCTCATGATACGAAGATGGTCTGCTGCTCTTTCTTTCTCCATTTCACAGCTGAGTTTCTTGTGAGCAGATACCAGGACACCAGACAATGTTCGGGGAAACTGAATTCCTGAACTGGACGCAGTTCAGGTTTGATTGTAACAGATGACGGTATGACACCTGAGAATCGGCGGAAACAACCTGGCGTGGCTTTCCTCAGAGCCCAGTGCAAATTTACAAACTGTGGACCAGAACATAATCACAGTTGAGCTGGTAGGCAGTAAGGAGTTTGAACCAGATGTAAGAGCCTCCACCACTGGTGGTAGAACATGTCGCTTCTGACCAATGACAGAAATCACAGAAGTAACGAGATCGAGGAATAAGAAGGGACTCTTCGCATGCTAGTAATCTAGTTATCTCTAATGTTTCGCATCATTGATTTGTATATTATTCTACTGGCCTGCACTCACCTTAACCAACTGGTAGTCCTAGGTACAACATCGAAACACCAAGCGGCAGCCAGAACATTTTGTTATTCGTTTATCATCTCAGTGAACTGTAGGACAACCTGCAACCCGGCACAACAGCCTCCCCTGTTTGTTTTCCTTGAATGGTTTCTACTTTTTATAGAATGATTAATCAAATGAGGTACGTTTGTGACTGGTAGCATCAATTGCAGAAGGAAGAAAATCACAGCAACAGAAAATTACTAACAAAACTTCGGGAACACATTTGTCTAAGTAACGTATGTAAATGAATAACTTTGCAACATCACAGCTTAATGTAAGTGCGAGATAAGCCATTGCAAATGTGAAATACTTGTACACTGACAATAGGTGCAGCCGCCAGAATGTTGAATGGAAACTTGCAAAGGTGCACGCATTGTGATCTACCGGTGTCTGACGTCAGTTTGTTGGAGTTCCTTGCCTGTTTCACTTCGTCGCTTAATACAGGGATGGTTAACGTTGTCTGTGGATGACACTGGAGTGGTCGTCCGATGATATCCCATAAGTGGTTCATTGGAGACAGATACGGTGATCGATCAGCCCACGGCACCATGTCGATACTCTATGGAGAATATTGTGCTACAGCAGCGGAATATGGGCGACCGTTATCCTTATGGAAAACACGCCTTGGAATGCTGGTCATGAATGGCACCACAACAGGTCGAATCACAGGATCGACGTGCAGATTTGTGCTCACGGTGCGCGGGATAACCACGACAGTGCACCTCACGCCATAACTTCAGGTGTAGATCCTGTGTGTCTAGACACGTTGGTTGCAGGCCATCACCTGGGTTCCTTCTAACACACGGCCATCACTGACGCCGACGAAGAAAGAGATTTCATCAGGAAACACAACAGACGGTGCCCTCCAATTACCTCTCGCTTGATACCGCTGAAGTCGCATGGGTTCAGTGGAACGCACTCTACAGAGTATCTGGTTCGTGGCTGTCCTTAAACAGGCGATTTGTAACAGGTCGTTGCGTCGCTGTCGTGCCAACAGCTGCTCAGATCGCTGTTGCAGATGCATCACTATGCGCCACAGCTATACGCCGAAGACGACGGTGTTCCTTCTCGGCAATGAGACTTAGCCGTTCGGAGACTAGTCTTCTTGCGCCAGTACATATTCGCAACCAGCGTTGCCAGCAATCATGTACAGTGGCTGCATTACTACCAGTCTTTCTGCAGTATTGCAGAATGAAGATCTAGCTTCTCGTAGCCCTATTATACGACCTCGTTGAGACTCAGTAATGGGTTGATAATGGAGTCCTTGTCGCCTTGAACCCTTTCTTGACTAACACCAACTCACCATGTCCCATTTCGAAGGTAAGTAACGCTCACGACAATTACGGCGTTATTTAAAGCAAATATGATTTGCATCCTCACGGTGGCTCTACTAACTCCACTCTGATGCGATTGACGAGAAATTTGAATAGGCATCACCTTTCAGATGTAGAAACGCTCATACTAACTTTCATTTATATCGCACAGCTCCTTCACTGTGTTGTGATGCTTTCCGTCAGTGTATTTATCTTCAAAGACTAGATCTACAAATAACCAGATGAAAAGGAATGATGGGGGTATTCGACCTGTCGGCTGTTTTATCCTTCGAAGGTTCAGGCGATATTCTGTCTCCATTATTGAAGTTTTATAATTATAGGCATCACAACAGTTAGTCAGGACGGGGAAATTACACCAAAGACGAACGTGACAATCTGCTGGGTTGGGTTGGGTTGTTTGGGGAAGGAGACTAGACAGCGAGGTCATCGGTCTCATCGGATTAGGGTAGGATGTCAGCCGTGCCCTTTCAGAGGAACCACCCCGGCATTTGCCTGGAGTGATTTAGGGAAATCACGGAAAACCTAAATCAGGATGGCCGGACGCGGGATTGAACAGTCGTCCTCCCGAATGCGAGTCAGTTGTGTCTAACCACTGCGCCACCTCGCTCGGTGACAATCTGTGTGAGCATAAATTACATGTAGTACTTCACCCTAGCTCCATACAACTGCACGTTCCTCGGGCTGCTACGGATGCTACCAAGGGAGGAAAACGAGTCCTTTCTGCGTTACACCCGCGGTCTCGTGTGTAACCTCAGCTGTCTGCTTTATTTCGCCTCCTGCTTTCCCACTGTGGCTGTTAACGTGCCGACTGAGTAAAATTCTCCACTTTCACAGGCACTGCTCCCTTACTGTCCAGCAGAGGAAAAGGTCCACAGCCGTTTTTCCTTACTTCACCTCCCACGTTCATTTTCTCTGAAAGCGTCTCAGCGTTTCATTTCACTTTCTTACCCTACGCGAAGTACAGAAAGCAAGAGTTGATTCAGACTGCAAGTCACTGCCGCATGGTTTAGCGGTTGAAAAATAAATATTCCAACTCATACCTTCTGCTTTATTAGTTCTATAGTTTATTTTCTGCTTTCATTTCAGCACATGCTTCGAAATAAGTCTCCGAAAGAACTGTTTATGTCATTTATTATACTAAATGATTCACAAATGCTGACAGTTTCTCCACAAAAATTTTTATTTATTAGTGTACAGTAATTTAGTGGTATATAATCTCTTTGTTGCTGGCGTAACAATATTTGATGAGTAACTGAAACCCTCAGCTGCCGACAGGTGTCGTTGATATACCTCGATGTGGACAGCTGAAATTGTGTGCCCCGACCGGGACTCGAACACGGGATCTCCTGCTTACGTGGCAGACGCTCTATCCATCTGAGCCACCGAGGACACAGATGAATAGCGCTACTGCAGGGACTTATCCCTTGCACGCTTCCCGTGAGAATCACATTCCCAACTGTCCACAATTCTATATATGTAAGGTACCTTATAGACATTTGCCCATCCACTCATTACTCGCGCACGTTTGGCGATTCCCGTAAGAGTTAAGGCAACCTGTGCGCATTCGCACAGACGAAGGTCAATGGCTGGGTAGCCTTTAACTATATATATGAAGATAGTAACTGTTCTCGAAAGAACAGATACTGTTGATGACCGTGCAGCTTTTCCATGATATAATTGATGACTAACTGAAGCCCTCAGCTGCCGACAGGTGTCGTTGATATACCTCAGGAGATCCCGGGCTCGAGTCCCGGTCGGGGCACACATTTTCAGCTGTCCACATCGAGGTATATCAACGACACCTGTCGGCAACTGAGGGTTTCAGTTAGTCATCAATTATATCATGGAAAAGCTGCACGGTCATCAACAGTATCTGTTCTTTCGAGAACAGTTACTGTCTTCGTATATATAGTAACAATATTTCTTCTACACTTCCTGGCTTCAGTGTTGTTTCTTTAGTATTTAACTATCTAACGTTGTAACGCCTTATCCACATTATCTAAAAATCTCGTTTCTGGACTTTTTTTGTTCTTCTCCCTTACTGAATTTCTTCTACCACTGATTTGAAGAGTCTGGCTTTCTGTCTACTGATATGTCCAATATATTTCATCTTTACAGGTTTTATTTCTGCTGCAGTGTCAGGTTCTTTAACCTTAGAAGTGTACACCAGGGTCACTCTGATCCTGGACTTCGTTTGTTTGTTACTGTGCATGAGTCACGGGACATACACAGCCCGCTAACACCAATGTAAATTCAGCATTGAGACAGTAGAGGACGCTTAATTAATGTGAGCCTGGAGTACACATCATGTAACTATTATGTCGCCGAATGTGAAGTACGTTTATGTGAAAATGGCAAGTTGATATTCAAGTAACGGAAGATGTTATACGGGAAGTACTATTAAAAGAACTCAATCGTGAGTGTGATTTTGATTTAAGTGACTTTCGAGATGGAAGTGATTCTGAAGGTGACGTTGCTGCAGCAGTTACGGACAAAGCGGAGTTTATCGGTCCGCTGAAGTTCAGATAGCTATGGCAAACATATAGTGGTCCACAGTCAGAACAGTCGTTGTAGGAACACAGCTATCATTGACAGAAGAGGCATGACAGTTCCCTACAATATTGTAGCCAAATTTCTAAAATTGTGGAAATAATGAATGAACCGATGTATGAATAATTGAGGACACCTCATTGTATTTTTCTAATAAACACGATTTTAAATTAATAGCATCTTCATCTCATTAAACTGCAAATAAAGTCTTTACAACCGCATCAGTTTCGTGTTTCATCATTGAGAAGCTCACATTGCAGTTTTTCATTAGTTTTGAAATGGACATGGCAGAGGTGGAATAAAATGTATTTACTGTATGTGAGTCCAATTTCATTAGAAAATATCCTACATATTCAATATTAGGTGATGTCTACAACCAATAATTTTGGGCACTGTGACCCTGGCGTACAGCTCGTGCGACAATTTCAATGGTGTGCACTACTAGGTTTAAATAGGTCACATTGTTCCTTTGTTTGAGATGTGCCATTTTTGAACTGGCTTCTATCTCGCAGATTTAAAAATGTGATGATGTACTTTCCTCTCGAAAGTCTTGAAATGTCTGGTCATAGTCCAGGAATCAAACAATGCCACGGCACTGCTGCGACTGTAGCACAGTGTCTTTAAAGGACCCCTCGCTTGAAGTAACACATATTTGATTCACCTCTGGGGCGTTAAACAAGTCTACATCCCAACTTCGTATGCTCATTTATCTTACAGGTGGAAATCAGAAGAACATCTTGTCAGTTAAGGGAAGGTACCGGAGGAACCTCTTCCCGGTCGTAAAAAAAGTCGTAGATCGCTAGAAATATGTTTCTTAACATATCTAGGCATGCTGAATTTTCTGGGTATGTCCATTTTGCCAAGCAATTCATCACTTTTGAATTTCTGAGTTTTGAAAAAATTCTTATTTTTTTCGACCCATACATGGAGTTGTTGGTTATTGCGGAATATATTCACAAAAAATTTTTGACTCAAAAATGATTAAAATTTACGGAGGAGAAGCATTTGTTGTTATGGACATTTTGATTTGTTATCCTAAAAAGTTCAAAAATGGTTCAAATGGCTCTGAGCACTATGGGACTCAACATCTTAGGTCATAAGTCCCCTAGAACTTAGAACTACTTAAACCTAACTAACCTAAGGACATCACACACACCCATGCCCGAGGCAGGATTCGAACCTGCGACCGCAGCAGTCCCGCGGTTCCGGACTGCAGCGGCAGAACCGCTAGACCACCGCGGCCGGCTATAAAAAGTTCAAGCATAGCTAGTTTGCTATCACTAGATAAATATGTACAGTGCAAAAATTTAGCTGAGACATTAATTATATATGAATATATGTACATAAACTTTACGTACATCTGTAATCGTGTATGTACCTGTGCCTAATCTACATGTACATCCGAAGTCAACGTGAATAAAGAAGTGTATCTGTAATTTATCTTTTCTGTATTGCAATTTCCAGGCCTACGAATTTACGTTCCAGGCGGACTGAGTTATGAACTGGAAAGTAAATGTTAATAAAAGTTTCTAGTCCAGAACTAGTGGCGGTGGCTTGTGAGGTTCTTAGGGCGAGCAGGTGATCAACATTCGAACACAATTTAGTTGCTTCACCTAATTTTATTCATACCACGATAGACACATACATAAACTCCAGCTGTAGCGCCCCTGCAGAGTACCGACCCTAAGGCGACGCCGAGCCGCGATTGGTGACAGCACGACGCCTGGCCGGCAGGAGAGACCCACTCACCATCTGCAGCCGTGGCCGAAGACCTACCACTGGGGAGACTGCGGAGACGGGAACGTGTGTTGCGACATGTAAATCGATAGTAAAGAATACAATTTTCAAACGTATCAAGTCGTCCTTTGTTTTTTCTCCTCCATTCTGGGCCAGACGTTGTATATAGTCGTAGTAATTCTATTTTACGGTAAATTCTTGCCATGTGTAATGAACACAGAAATTTTATAACTGATCTACACTTTACCTACGACTCTCGTGCTAAAAAAAGGTGACTATACTTCAATTTTTTGAAAAAATCAAAATGGCCAAAAACCCAAAAAAAGGTACTCTTCTCTGAATTTAAAAAATTTATAAACCAAACTTTTTTGTGAATACGATCCGTGAAACCAACTCCACGTACGGGTTTCAACAATCTAAAATTCAGAAGTGATGGATTTTTTTTAGTAAATTGGATTTATCCAGCGAATTCAGCACGCCAATATACGTCATGACAAATTTTCAGCCCCAAACGATTTTTTTTTTTTTTTTTTTTTTGCGACAGGGTTGAAATTTCACCGATAACTTCCCTGAAGGAACAGAGTAACACCGTAATGGAAAAAGACACTTCACTATTAAAAAGCAGTAAAAATAGAAATATATTAGCTTTACAAATGGAAAATAACCACAAGGAAAGATAAATAAGAAAGTATAGCGAATTATTATCAACCGTTTTATACTGTGTACAAAAGAATGTTACTATGCGAACCGTGAACAACTGTAATTTCAGCTGTGAAAGAGTCGAGATAGACTATGTTGTATTATTAAGACGTAAATACACGAGCAACTACTCACTTTGACGCTCTCTTGTTTCCTGGTAGCCATTCCAAAGGTACACCTCGTTTCCAGCTACTAAGATGAATAATCCGCGATGAGAGTCATTAAATATTCTTACTGATGGAGGAGGTCAAGAGTTCGTTGCCAGGGTAACGAGACGTCTGCACAGAGCTGACACTGCGCCGTCGCCATGTCTACGATAGAACGGTTGTCACGTGTTTTTGACGAGGAGAACCAAGGATCTCCATACTTCAAGGACGAAGAACTCTGATCTTGGGGGAAATAAATTCCCCTAGCTTCCAGATACCAGTTGCCTGCTATATTGCATCCAAGCAGATATCTTGCATATGCCTGTGACGTGCGGAACTGAGTCTAAGTGCTCATCTCCTATCCGGCGTCCAGCAGCACTGATGGGCAGTGTAAAGGAATCTACTCGACACAGCGAAGTTTATGTGAATGTTTCTTCCGTTTTGTTCTGACTGTACATGCACTGATGAGTCAAAACATTATGACCATCTGCTTAACAGCTTGTTTGCCCGTCTTCGGAACTAAATACTTCAATCATTTGGTTTCTTGGTAGGCTTGTGGAGCTATGTGGCATTAGATGTCTACACACAGGTCATACGATTCGCGTGAATATTGGGCCGCTGATTTGCCTACTCGTAGGTGGCGCTTGATAGTCCCCCAGATTGGTTCAATAGGATCTACAGCAGGCGAATCTGGTCAGCGAGACTTCAACGTGAGTTCACTTTAATTCTCCTCTAACCATTGCAGCACAGTTCTGGGTCCGAGACACGGATATTTATACTGCTGAAAAATGACGTCACCATCGTGGAAGACATCAATCATGAAGGGGTGAAAATGGTTCGCAGCTGTCAGCGTGTCTTTAATTACTAGCACAGGTCCCATGCAAGCTGAGGAGAATGTCTCCCATAGCATAACACTGCTCTCGCCAGCCTGCGACCGTGGCGCTCTGCACGATTCGAGGCGCCTTTGATCTCGATGCCGGCGATTGTGGAGACGGTCATCGACCTACTGTACCAAAAATACGTTTCACCCGAAGAGCCGAAACTTTTCCATTGATCGAGGTAGAATTCCGGTAGTCCCGTGCTCACTGCAATCGGAATTGACGGTGTTGTTGGGTCAACACGTGAACGTGTAGGAGTCGTGTGCTGCGGATTTACATGTACAACAATGTACGAAAATGTGCTCCGAAAAACATGTACATGTGCCAGCATTGTTATCTTTCGGCACAGACGTCACAGATTATCAACTATCCTACTTTACAGAGCAGACAAGACTTCGAACGCAACATTTTTTGAAGATACGTGGACGCCCAAGTATTTAGCACCCTGTGGAGATTTGACTGTCGTTCTTCCTCTTCCTGTGGATGCTGACGACAGTACGTGAGCAATCATGCGGCTTCACCGTTTTCGAGATACTCGTTCACAGGCTCTGGGTAATATAATTCTACCTTTTGTCAAAGTCGCTTATCTCAATGGACTTCCCAATTTGCAGCTCATATCGTAACTAGGGCACTCTCCCGTCCGTGTCTGGTCCGCTTACATACTTCTGCTGTCACGGCACGTACCAGGAGGTATCCAACATGGCGGTCGACAGTGGTCGTAAGGTTTTGGCTTACCAGTATAGTTAATTAACATGTTTTACTTTATTTTAAGCACATACTCTTTACTGCACAATTTATTTATTTACTCGTAATGATACAAGTTACACGAAGAGTTCGGTTCGGCGTTTTGTCATTATGAAATGTATAGTGGAGTGGTATGACAGGTACAATATTGTGCCTTACTCTTACGTCTATACTAATATATGTCTACATATGGCACGTTATACCTACGTCTTAGATGGTATGACGTGGTCCATATTGCATCTTGAAGAGTAAATGTCAGTTGTCTTTTTGTTACAATATGATCATGTTATTCCTATGTTTACCTTTTACTTGCGTGATCTTACAAAGTTATTTTTGACAGGTGTCTTGACGGTTTCGATTGCATCGATGCCATATGTTTACAGTGGAATTTCTATTACAGGTAAAAATAACTTTAAAAGATCAAGCAAATATAAAGTAGGCGTAGAAATAACATGATCACATCATAACAAAGACAAAATTGACATTTACGCTCGAAACTGCTATATGAACCGCATCATACCAGAATTCAAACTAAATGCGAAGAAGGCCCAAGTAATCTTAGTATCCCATCAGAAATTAATAACTTTAGGATTCCACCAATAACTGCCAAATATTTTTATTGGCTGTTATTCAGTACTACATCAGAAAACCATGCAGAACCTGGGTGTAATATTGGATGATGATCTCATCTGGGATGAAAATAATGTCTCAGCATGCAGGCAGACTTCTGTGCCCACAGAAAGATCTGGAACACATTTACACATCATGTGAAACATGAACTCGGGCATTCGCTTGCGCTGCCAAACTTCAACTACTGAATTGCAATCCAACACGGAGCGAGCAATGAAAACACTAGATGGATAGTACCAACCATCAGCGGTTCTGTGCGGTACATCTGCAGCATTCTACTATACGACCATGTCTGTCCTTCATACCTCTCGATACGTTTGTTACGGGCAGAGAAGTTACGTAACATCGATCATTGTGTCTACTCATCGGCTCCTTAGTGTGCAAGCACCCAGCACCTGGCATCAGAGATTAAATGCCCTTTACCTAATGAAAGTCGCACTAGGACTCACTCACGTAGTACCAAATTTGCCCCTATTTATGAAACAAATAGATTCGCAAACTCTTTCTGTGCTGCGACCGGGTGACTCTGGAAGAAGCAGCACTTCTCGCACAATTCAAATTCAAATGGCTCTGAGCACGATGGGACATCTGACGTCATACTTTCAAGGAGAGACAGCATTGGTCGTGTTTTTTTTTTTTGTTTTTTTAACCGCAAAATCGACTTTCGGTCACTTAGTGACCATCCTCAGTGCTGTAATTGTATATTACAGCACTGAGGATGGTCACTAAGTGACCGAAAATCGATTTTGCGGTTTAAAAAAAACAAAAAAATACGACCAATGCTGTCTCTCCTTCCAAGTATATCCATTATCTGGTCGTGGTGCACAGGACACTCCATGGAGTCGCACAATCAATATATCTGAGGTCATCAGTCCCCTAGAACTGAAAAAAAAAAAAAAAAATTGGTTCAAATGACTCTGAGCACTATGGGACTTAACAGCCATGGTCATTAGTCCCCTAGAACTTAGAACTACTTAAACCTAACTAACCTAAGGACATCACACAACACACAGTCATCACAAGGCAGAGAAAATCCCTGACCCCGCCGTGAATCGAACACGGGAACCCGGGCGTGGGAAGCGAGAACGCTACCGCACGACCACGAGCAGCGGACACTAGAACTGAGAAATACTTAAACTTAACTAACCCAAGGGCTTCAGACACATCCATGTCCGAGGCAGGATTCGAACCTGCGACCGTAGCGGTCGCGCGGTTCCAGACTGTAGCGCCTAGAACCGGTCGGCCAACTCCTATTTCCACCGAGTTTGGCTTCTTTCTCTCTCCTTTTCTCTGTGAATCAGGGCACTATCGTCTACCTTATTTTCATTAATTACGTGCGATCACTTTCCTTTTTATACCCCTCTTCTAATCCTTTCTTCCATATCTATTGCTACTTACGCTCTTCACCTACATGCCCAAAAAAATGTTCAAATGTGTGTGAAATCTTATGGGACTTAACTGCTAAGGTCATCAGTCCCTAAGCTTACACACTTCTTAACCTAAATTATCTTGAGGACAAACACAAACACCCATGCCCAAGGGAGGACTCGAACCTCCGCTGGGATCAGCCGCACAGTCCATGACTGCAGCGCCTAGACCGCTCGGCTAATCCTGCGCGGCCATACATGCCTGTACTTTTATAATTGTACCTGATAAAAAAGGATGTAAACTGCGTTTTGATCTGCACTGTAGTAATTACTGAATGTAGTATTCTATACTAGCTGTTACTCGTTAGATGCTTATCGTTATATCGAAAGCGTGGCAGACGCTGAAAGAGAGGCGATCTGTATCACGGTGTGCGTTACTGCTAAAGGTCCGAGCACGTACGTTCCCAGAAGATCAACAAAAATATTCTATCCTTGTACGTAATTCTCGCGGAAAGACTATGAAGATAATATTAGCGAGATTCAAGCCCACAAGGAGGCTTACCGACACTCGTTCTTCTCGCGAATCATCCGCGACTGGAAATGCAAAGGGGTAAGCGGGCAGTGCAAGGTGGCTCGTGGAGTACAGATGTAAATGTAGATATATGTATTGAAAAATTTGTATAATGCCCGGTTAGATGAAAGAGGGGGTGATGACCCTCATTTGCCACGTTAAATAAATAAAAATATAATACAAAAATAAAATTATTAACGGCCACCGACTAAGCTGCTCTTAATTTAATGGGAACATGCAGAATTCTCTATCTGCATGGTCCATCGGACGATCAAGTAGTTTTCAAGGACAATGACATGAAAGAAAAGACAACAAACATAATTCACTTTTCTGGTCAGTGCATTAATGCTTTAATCCCTCAACGAAGCCAAGTCTTTGTAACAAATTAGTCAAACCACCCTTGTTTTTTTTAGGTTACTTTTATAACTGTTCTTATGGTTCTTCTCCAGAAATCCTTGAAAACTGCTGTAATGGACAAGCTGCTCTTAATTTAATGGGAACATGCAGAATTCTCTATCTGCATGGTCCATCGGACGATCAAGTAGTTTTCAAGGACAATGACATGAAAGAAAAGACAACAAACATAATTCACTTTTCTGGTCAGTGCATTAATGCTTTAATCCCTCAACGAAGCCAAGTCTTTGTAACAAATTAGTCAAACCACCCTTGTTTTTTTAGGTTACTTTTATAACTGTTCTTATGGTTCTTCTCCAGAAATCCTTGAAAACTGCTGTAATGGACAAATTATATAATAGAATCAGAAAATATTTTCGTTTGTGTTCTGATGACAGCAATGATGTCAGGGCACACTTAGTTTATTGCCTAATTACTATGTGTGGGCTACGAAGCAGGGGGCCTATTCGGTTAGCAAGCTGAGAGTGTTGCAGTTTGACACACAGATAACCAAATGAGCATCATAAGAGTACTCTCGGCGAGGTGATCAATATAGTCCATTCAACGATGGAAAATTGTGGGAAAAATTCGTGTAGTCATTAATTTTTGTACAGTGGTAGGAATGAGTATCATGAACAACATACTAAAAATCCAAAACGATGATATATCAGCATGGCTGTGGTGGGCGATCAGAGATAATTTCCTTAAAGTTTTCATTGAATAACTCGAAAGCAGCAGCTTCTAGCCAAAATATTTCTCAGTGCAAATTAAATTTCCCACAATAAAAGCCTGAGTTATATTTTTCTAAGGTAAAGATTTCTGTGTTTCAGGAACGTAAGACTCGCGTGTTATTAAAACAGTGTTCTAATGGCAAAAAATTAACGTTTATAGTTATGTGAAGGCTGTTGAGAACAAACGTTGTATACACACTGGCCATTAAAATTGCTACACCGAGAAGAAATGCAGATCTTCAACGGGTATTCATTGGACAAATATATTATACTAGAACTGACATGTGAGTACATTTTCACGCGATTTGGGTGCACAGATCCTGAGAAATCAGTACCCACAACAACCACCTCTGGCCGTAATAACGGCCGTGATACGCTTGGGCATTGAGTCAAATACAGCTTGGAGGACGTGTACAGGTACAGCTGCCCATGCAGCTTCAACAATAGTAGTGACTGGCGTATTGTGACGAGCCAGTTGCTCGGCCACTATTGACCGGACGTTCTCAGTTGGTGAGAGATCTGGAGAATGTGCTGCCCAGGACAGCAGTCGAACATTTTCTGTATCCATAAAGGCCCGTACAGGACCTGCAACATGCAGTCGTGCATTATCCTGCTGAAATGTAGGGTTTCGCAGAGATCGAATGAAGGGTAGAGCCACGGGTCGTAATACATCTGAAATGCAACGCCGACTGTTCAAAGTGCCGTCAATGCGAACAAGAGGTGACCGAGACGTGTAACCAATAGCACCACATACCATCACGCCGGGTGATACGCCAGTATGGCGACGACGAATACACGCTTCCAATGTGCGTTTACCGCGATGTCGACGAACACCGATGCGACCATCATGAAGCAGTAAACAGAACCTGGATTCATCCGAAAAAATGACGTTTTTCCATTCGTGCACCCAGGTTCGTCCTTGAGTACACCATCGCAGGCACTCCTGTCTGTGATGCAGCGTCAAAGGTAACCGCAGCCATGGTCTCCGAGCAGATAGTCCATGCTGCTGCAAACGTCGTCGAACTGTTCGGGCAGATGGTTGTTGTCTTGCAAACGTCACTCTCTGTTGACTCAGGGATCGAGACGTGGCTTCACGATTCGTTACAGCCATGCGGATAAGATGCCTGTCATCTCGACTGCTAGTGATACGAGGCCCTTGGGATCCAGCACGGCGTTCCGTACTACCCTCATGAACCCACCGATCCCATATTCTGCTAACAGTCACTGGATCTCGACCAACGCGAGCAGCAGTGTCGCGATACGATAAACCGAAATTGCGATAGACTACAATCCGACCTTTATGAAAGTCGAAAACGTGATGGTACGCATTTCTCCTCCTTACACGATGCATCACAACAACGTTTCACCAGGCAACGCCGGTCAACTGCTGTTTGTGTATGAGAAATCGGTTGGAAGCTTTCCTCATGTCAGCACGTTGGAGGTGTCGCCACTGGCGCCAACCTTGTGCGAATGCTCGGAAAAGCTAATCATTTGCATATCACAGCATCTTCTTCCTGTCGATTAAATTTCGCGTCTGTAGCACGTCATCTTGGTGGTGTAGCGTTTTTAATGCCCAGTAGTGTAGTTAAGTGAAGGGTGTTGAGGACAAACGTTGTATATGTGTTACATAAACTATGCGCTGTAGATCGGTATTGAGTGATATATTCTGGGGATAAAACAGGACGAGACGGGTGTGCAGTGTAAAAGTGTGAGGGTACCTATGTCGCCGGATTGTGGTCAGGCTCTTCACTCCTGCAAAGGTCTGCAAACTGTAAAGCGAGCAGGTGATTCCCCACTGTCTGTACCCCAATGCGTCACACGAACCCACTAGAAAGTGTTTCACAAAGTTACAGCGGCCCCTCAGCAGATTGCATTGTGAATCACATGCGTCGCAGTGCGCACACATGCCCACTAGGTCGACAGTTTGGTTGGCTGGATGATTAAACGGACCAAACTACTGGGTCATCAGTTCCTGCCCGCCTGGTATTTATATTACACACAGTGCGTTAACATTACATGGACTGAGGATAAGAGGCACTAGTAATAACAACGCAAGAAACGTATCTGGAGAAAATATACGTAAATCTCTGGACGCTGTTCTACACTGCTAGAGGTTAAACTGATTCTTGGTAGTCCTGTATGGCAGCTGTTGCGTTCTTCTGAGAAAGGTAGCTTCACTCGCAAACAGTGGTGCTCGCTTTTCAGTTCAGAGACAGACTGTAACTTGGCGAAAATTTTCTAACACTTCCTTGTGTGAATAGACAAAACAACACCAGTGAACTTGTATTAATTTACAGAAGTTATTTTCAGTAATAAGAGAGAAAGAGTGAGCATATCTAAAATGTCTTCAAAAAAATATCAGAAATAAAAATAGAATGTAATCGAAGAAGAGTAAGACGAACGGTCCGGCCCCTTTTATAGCACCAGATACAGATTATTCCTTAATACGGCTCTGCTGCACATAGATCAGCTACACGTATATAATATTTGTTCTGAACACACTTAATTTAACAACAAACATTAATTTTATACAAAAAATCTATTTTTAATTGCCTTCCTTCTTCCACCCATTGCCACGCGGCAACCATTAGTCCTACGCTGTACCTTTTATCTACGAAATTTAGTGTAATTTGATTGTTTACCAGAAAATACGTTGGCTAAAAGCCACTATTTCTGAGTTACTCGAGGATGACATACAAACGTGATCTTTAAACACCCGCTTCTCCGCCGGCCGCTGTGGCCGAACGGTTCTAGGCGCTTCAGTGCGGAACCGCGCTGCTGCTACGGTCGTAGGTTCGAATCCTGCCTCGAGCATGGACGTCTGTCATGGCTTGGGCTGCTTGGGTTTAAGTAGTTCTAAGTCGTGGGGACTGATGACCTCAGATGTTAAGTCCCATAGTGCTCAGAGCCATTTGAACCCGCTTGCCCACGCCCTACGTCCACACACAATATCACAGTCATGAACACGCTTCACAGTCAGGATTTTCAGTCCGTCGTTCATGGCACTCACTCCTTCCGTAGTACAAAAATTTTCGACCTACAACAATTTTTCCCCCTATTCGACCCTATTTGATCGTCGTTGACTAAGTTAACAGAATTAACTGCATCAACAGAAATCGGACTTCACTGAATGGTACTGAATGCTTCGAATAACTGACAGCAATTTCTAGCAGAGTACACAGTGTTTAATGCACCTAATATACCACTAAATGAATGGATTTCAAAATCCTTTATACATAATATTTCAGTTACAGCAAGCTTGGTAGATGTCGAAACAATAAATACTGTAATTTAAGATAATTCTCTTTTGTTGTTCCATCTAAGTTGCAGACTACAACAGAAACAGAACATAATATGAGCTTGTGTTGCAATATGTATTCAGTTTCTGATTCTCACAAGCTGAATACATCTGCTGTACTACAAACTCAGTATTATTTGCTATGAAATATTGGTAGCAACTAGAAATCAGTTTATACAGGTAGACGCCTTTCAGTTTAGACTGATTCAGGTAGTACTACCATCAGAAAAAATTCTGACAGACTTCTGACAAAGTGCATATAGTAGACAGAAACTATTCATTGGGCGCCATGCTTCGTTGAACACGTTACCCACGCCATGGGACGCGATTTCAACGCCAAAAGTAAGAAAAATTTCAGTGAGACGATGTTACTGCGACTTGCAAACACGATGTCCTGTGCAATATTTATTTGTTTGAGAAAATCAAATTATGTCGTCGTCTTGTTTTGATTACAGCTTAACCCGACGTCCAGAATACCGTAAATGATTGAGAGCAGTGCGATACAATCGATGTTTTATTTGCAGTAGAATGAAGAAAGGTTAAAGCAGTGACTTCAGCACATATGATTAGCAGACGTTAGACGTGTGTGATACAGACCATGGAGGATACTTGGTTACATCTTGCAATATATCTAGAAAGAGATTTGCTGGTAACAGGTAACGTAGAATTAATTTTCTGCTAATTTCACTTGAGCAGTGATTGTAATTGCTCCTTTCATACGGTAATAAGTTGAGAAGACACGAAATTTACCTGTCATGTAAGCTCAGAAGAAGGTATGGCAAACTTACTTGTAAGAAACGGCAGTGCACACCTATATGAAAAGTTGCCAAAACAAGAAAAAGGGCTATAACACAACAGTCAAAAGTAGTAGTCGTGCTCATTGCAAAGATATGTTGAGAACATGTGAGATCACTTACCAGTCAATTACTCCATAAAAAACCCTGATAAAAACTGTACAAACTGGTCCAAACATGGCCGTGGACGGGATTCAGACTTAGATACATTTACCAAATAATAGTAAACAAAACCCCAAAATAACATACTCCATCACGGAATAAAATTCTACAATGAAACGCTTAAAGAGATGAAAGAAATTAGTAAATCATACCTACTCAAAAAGTCTTACAAAGCACCTGTCAAGCAATGCGTTCTGTATAGTGATGGATTACCTGGATGAGAAAGAGCATTGTCTGGTAAAGGCATATAACACAAAATGTAATTATAAAACGCCTCTGTCATTTTCAAACGTGCTTTAACTTTTCTTTTTTAACGTCACCTGAGAACTGTGCAATGGATAATATAAACTACTCATGCTGCCTCTGTGCTAAACATTTACCTTATTATTGAAGGATGCCTATGCATATACAGTTTTTCCAGAAAGCAAATGGGAAGTTGCGTGACACAAAATGAAATCGAAAACAGATCGTAATCATTCTGACCTTAGCTGACAGTGTGTCTTGTGTGTGCTCTGATTAGGATAGAGAAGTTGGTTAGCAATGTAGCAGTAATAATTTCCCTTCTGAAATAACTTCTCTGAGAGAATATATAAACAAAACATCATTCTATTCTAGAGATAATTCGAATTCGGTTGCGCTGTTGTTAATATACTGGCCATGTATTCGGGTGGTAGGATGATTTTTGTCAGCACTTGGAGATCTTGATTCAGATTTTTCATTGTTTACATTAATTCGTACAACTGCCCGGAAAAGGCCTACTATAACTCCACGGGCGACCATCTATCTCATCCTCTTCAACCTAGGCCCTTAGATATGTAAATGCTGTGCATGTGAATTACGTTTTAGTTCTTACTTTGCAATATCATGACATAACTAATACCGCTGCAACAGTGGCGCACGGATAAATAAAATTATCGTCACTACTACTATTCCGAAATAATCTCTTTCAAGGTGCAAACTGGAAATAGTCTTCATCTCATTATGTATGTATCCCGTAGATATCGCGATGATACAATTACCGCAGTAACAACGAGCATTAAAGCAAGTAATTTTCTCATAGTGCATCAGCAAACAGAACAGGTTGAAAGCATAACGTGAGGTGCTATAAAATACACCCACTGCCACCTGTTCCATAGCGATTCGAGAGTACTGCACAGATACAACGGCGGCCATGTAGTGGCACTCTAGAGAGTGCTTCTTCAGCTCCCTCTATACAGTCTATCTGCCTTCAATGGTGGAACGTGGCTCAAGAGAACTATATCACCAACATTCCCCCACTGACAGGAGCAATAATGATTCTTGCGGGATCAGTATCACATTCATCATCTGACATCGCCAGGAAATCACGTGTAATGTGTTAGACTGTGGTTTACTTCACAATAACAAGAATAGACGTAATTGAGACTAACAGAAACGGGCGCAAAAAGAGTCCTCCTTTAACAAATAGATTTTTTTGTAATGTCCTTAGAGCGTACGCAAATCAGTTTTCATAAAAAAAAAAATCCTTTACAAGAAAAGTGAGAACTATGAGTCGGTCAGACGTTTGAGACAGTGAAATTATTATGCCATGATTCTCACGATTCATTGAAAAGTAAGGCAAATTTTAAACAAGTCAGGGAATACCATACGTCGTCAAGACGATATTCTCTTAGTCTAAGCTCGGTGCCAGTTTTAAATTTATGATTGGCTAATTACATAAATCAAAGCTGGAACTGAATTACTAAATCCACGGCAGTAAATTTTAAATCACTTCGACATTATTATTTAATTTGTTTATGTTGCTAAGCAAAACTTTCTGCTAGTAAGCTTCTGTAACCAATAACAATGCAGAGAACTTTTCATTAATGTCTGCCAAGTTAAAAAAAAAAAACAGGGCATTCGGTCAACTTTATTCACTGACGAATTTGTACGTTCACTGCTACAGCGACTACTCGATTTTATTGGGATGTAAAGAAGTTAAAAACTGAGAAGCCATATAAAATAGTTCCATGTTGGCAAAACTATTCTCATCCTAACTAGAGGACTTATTGACGTCTTTAAACAAATGAAAGGCAGAATTAATATATGATCCCCTCCATTTTCTTCCGGTGGCAACAACAGTAGTTGCTGTTAGGGCTAATAAACTTCAACAGCAAATAGGATAACATGTAGACGAAGTTGTATGTTGAATTTGAAAATCAGTTATAATACAACTAAAATAATGTGCAACGAACATACTGAACAGAAAATTCTGCAAATTTAAACCAAATTTATGCAAGTAATAGACATTAGATATTTGCGGACTACTGTAGAGACAAAAAAAAGAAACAATTTCTAAATGCTTTGGGGCGCTTTTGGGGCTCTATATAGATTTCAAAACGAAACTACCAATATGTCTGGGAAGAGACCTTACAAAGAAGTGGTGATACTGCTTTTGACTTATGGCAATGAAACGTTGACTTCAACAGTCGAAAAACGGTTCAGTACACTGAGAGTCACTCATGGAGCATTAGTGGCAACCACGCTGGGAAGAACTGGAGTAGTCAGGAAAAGAAGAAATCAGTCAAGGGACGCACTAGACTTGAAAACGTTGGTATGAGTGTTACGACAAAGAAATGGACGACGAAGACGATGTAGGCAGGCGAATGATGAATGGTTGAATCAAGGATGTAATTTACTGAATTTCAAGAGATGAAAAAATTTCGGGAGCCAAGCTGAAATTGTTTCATGAATCGGTGCTAGAACGCCTTTCCCTCGATTTAGGAGGCACTGTGCTACTTGTGGAATCCACTGACGCTTCACGGATGGTCTGAATATTTCATTCAGCGTCTTTCTCGCGCTCTGTAAATTCCCCGTGCCATACAGGTTGTTCGTACTGAGAGCAAAAAATAAATTTGGACTGTGAAATATTTCATCGCCTTAAAATAAGCAACGACATCTGGGGCAGATAATGTAAGTCGGGTTGCTTATTTTGAGGCGCATGAAATATTTTCTGTAGTAGTTTTATTTTGCCATTCTCGTGTATGTTGTTGTAGCAGCAGCCCTTGCCGAAAGAAAGTAGTGCTTGTCGAGAGGAGATAATTTTACCTCTCATTGGAATTTGTATAAGAAAATATAATGTAAGTATCGCATATTATTGTTGACGAGGGTACGAATATTGGGCGCCTTATAATGAAAATGAGACACATGATAAAAATAAGTAAACTGTTTGGTATTTTAAAAGTAAATATGGTAATTGCTGATACATTGATTCCACTGTGAGACAAGATGGTCAGTGCGTTTGTTAAAAAGTGTCTGTGGTTTCATACGGGGGTATGATTGCCCCCAGGTGCAGACTTCATAGTCCGAAGAAAATCGGCGGCCAAAAGTGTCTTGTTCCAGGGCTCCAAAAATATGGAAATCGCATTGCGAAACATCGAGACTGACCGTTCACTTGTTGCCAGGACTGTTTCTAATACGCTGCAGAAGTTCCACTGCTGAGCCGAGCCACCCCCCCCCCTCCCCCACACCACGCCGTACACATCCTACGTACAGTCCCGATCGTTCCTCATCCGATAATGGTATTTGTGGAGCCATGAAGAAAATCACGCGTGGCGTCGACTTGCTTCGGACAAAGAGGTGCGGCCTGGGCACAATTATGGTTCCGCAGGCATCCGCAAACATCTTTCCATGAAGGCACTGACTGTTTTCTCCCACAGTGAGAAAAAGTGTGTTCACAATTGTCGTATTTAGTTTTGAAATAAGAAACAGTTAACTTAGTTCCTTTTTTAATTTTCCTTGTCTTCATTTGACTGCCCTTTGTATTATGGAGGCTCAGCCAGAGTTTACATATATATAAATATTTTTTTGCACACTAAGGGTTCCCAGTTTTTTGAAAGCGTGTGTTTTGCGTCTTAACATCTACATATACAACTATGTGATTACTCTGTTATTCACAATAAAGTGCCTGGCAGAGAGTTCAATGAACCACCTTCATGCTGTCTCTCCACCGTTCTACTCTCGAACGGCATGCGGGAAAATCGAGCTCTTAAAGTTTTCCGAGCGAACCCTGATTTCTATTATTTTATCGTGATGATCATTTCTCCCTATGTAGATGGATGACAACAGAACGCTTTCGCAATCGGAGGACGAAACTGGTGATTGAAATTTCATGAGAAGATCCCGTCACAACGAAAAACGCCTTGGTTTTAATGATTGCCACTCCAATTCACGTATCATGTCTGTGATACTATAACCCTTATTACGCGTTAATACAAAACGAGCTGCCCTTCTTTGTACTTTTTCGATGTCATTCGCCAGTCCCACTAGATGCGGATCCCACACTGCACAGCAGTGCTCCAGAATAGGGCGGACAAGCGTATTGTAAGCAGTCTCTTTGGTAGACCTGTTGCACCTTCTAAGTGTTCTGCCAATGAATCGCAGTCTTTGGTTTGCTCTACCCACAATATTATCTAAGTGATCGTTCCTATTTAGGTTGTTTGTAATTGTAATCCCTAAGTTGGTTAGTTGATTTGTAGCATTAAAGGGACCAGACTGCTATGGTCATCGGTCCCCTAAGTATTTAGTTGAATTTACAGCCCTCAGATTTGTGTGACTTATCGCGTAATCGAAATTTAGCTGATTTCTTTTAGTACTCATGTGAATATCCTCGCACTTTTCTTTATTTAGGGTCAATTGCCACTTTTCCCACCATACAGATATCTTATCTAAATCATTTTGCAAGTCGTTTTGATCATATAATGACTTCACAAGACGGTAAGTGACAGCATCATTTGCAAACAATCTAAGACGGCTACTCAGATTGTCTCCTGTGTCATTAATATAGATCAGGAAAAATAGAGGGCCTATAACACTTCCTTGGGGAACGCCGGATAAACTTCTGTTTTACTCGATGACTTTCAGTCTATTACTACGAACTGTGACCTTTCTGACAGGAAATCTCTAATCCAGTCACACAATTGAGGCGATACTCTGTATGCACGCTGTTTGATTAGAAGACGCTTGTGAGGCATGGTGTCGAAAGCCGTCTGGAAACCTAAAAATATGGAATCAATTTGAAATCCCCTGTCGATAACACTTATTACTAGATGAGTATTAAGAGCTAGTTGTGTTTCACAAGAACGATATTTTCGGAATCCGTGCTGACTATATGTCAATAAATCGTTTTCTTCGAATTACTTCATAATGTTCGAATACTCTATTTGTTCCAAAACCATACTACAAATCGACGTTAGTGATATAGGCCTGTAATTCAGCGGATTACTTCTACTTCCCTTTTTGGGTATTGGTGTGACTTGACCAATTTTCCAGTCCTTAGGTACGTATCTTCCTGTGAGTGAGTGGTTGTATATAACCGTTAAATATGGAGCTATTTTATCAGCATACTCTGAGAGGAACCTGACTGGTGTACAATCTGGACCGGAGACCTTGCCTTCATTAAGTGATATAAGCTGCTTTAGTGGCACTGGCATCAGTGACTTCATGATCGTATACCGTACGTGACTATAACGTCCCGATCAGGTAGATGGATCATGAACAACAGTGTTGCTTGTCTTTGCTCCACGTGACACTCCGCAAAAAATTGGCCTACATGTTCAAATCAAAATGTTGACCCACACTCTGGAGGTAAGGAAAACTACGCATTTCTCTTCTCCTGACGGCAGATGTTGACTTTGATGACTATAAACTTCGGTCCACTTTTTGGTTTCTGAAACAACTCGCGTTGCTGGATCATCGCAGGATGAAGACGATGTTGGCAGGCGAATGAAGAATGGATGAATCAAGGATGTAATTTACTCCATTTCAAGAGAGAAAAACATTTCCATATTCTCTGATTGTCATAAATGTGTGCTGCAACTGGTTTCGAACCAGTTTTCCACCCTTTCTCGAGAGCAGTGGCTACCAATTGACCAATACGTCCTCCGGAAGTACGACTACTAGAACCTCTATATTTTAGCGGGATGCATCTGCTGTTGCTAGGCACTACGTATATAAAGTACATTTCACAGTGCCCTATAGTGACATTCAACTGTCATTAAACTCTTGTACCATTCAACGATTGTTATTAATGTAAAAGTGTTGTACAGAATACTGTCATTTACTGTCTGAGTACCGGAATAGTGAACTAACCATGTCTTTGGAGTCCAGATAAAATATCAGACAGCCGTAGATGGTAGATGGTGGGATTACGGTTAGATATCTATATCAGACTTTGTCAATGTTATTTGCAGATAAAATTGTATACAATTAAATCGATAAATTCGTATATTTCACACAATGATTAGTTTCTGTCAAAACAATAATAATAAAATGCGACCGCGCATCTCGGTCCGACTCAGACTTCTGTGGATGTATAAACGGAAAGCAAATAAGGATTATTTCTTTGACTGAACACTTACAGCGAAGGATACACTTCGTGTCATGTCAGCACATTTTAAAAAAGTAATCTTATGTCACTCATCCTTACCTACATGACTGATATGGGCCACACGACTTAACATAATTTTTTTCATATATCGGGTACAGAATTACTACACAATTATGTTATTACATTTAAAAGTTGCTATTACATTTTTTGCAGGTGATGCTGTGGTTTATCTTCTAATAAAGCACTCAGAAGATCAAAAGTAATGGCAAAACGATCTAGACAATATACCCATATGGTGCAATAACTGGCAGTTTGCAATAAATGTGTGAGGTCATCCAAGTGACTAGTACAAGGGATCCGTTAAATTTCGATTAAGGCGTACTGCACAAATTTAAAGGCTGCCAATAGAACCACATTCCAAGCGTTACCACTACTATCAACTTTAAGTGGAACGACCATACAGATAACGCTTAGGGGAAAGCGAACGAAAGACTGCGTTTTATTGGCTGAACACTTAGAAGGTGCAACAAGTCCACTGAAGAGGCTACCTCCATTACTCTTGCCTTTTCTCTTCTGGAGTAGTACTGTGCATTATCGGATTCTTACCAGGCAGGATTTACAGATGAAAAAGTTCAGAGTGGAACAGTTCGTTTTCTATTATCTCGAAATAGTGGAAGAATGTCAGGGATATGTTATGCGAGTTGGGGTAGCAATCATTAAAACAGAAGTGTTTTTCGTTGCGGCCAGATACTTTCGCGACTTTTCAATACGACACTTCCTTCTCCAATTGCAAAAATATTTTCTTGATACATTGTGATAGTAGGCAATGAATATCTGGTAACGCTATTTTGTTAAATTTTACAGGAGAATGAAAAACAGTTTCCTAAATTGTATACAGTGATATAGATAATCTTGCTACATGTATAACCACGCAGTAGAAGCCTAGTTATTGATAGATTAGAGAATTTCATGCAACTTCAAACCTATCTCTGGTGTTAGAGTTACTGGTTCCCGGAATTACGAGGTTTTTCGCAGACAGATGGAGTTACGAGGTTTTCATTGCCTACCAGTGATAAAGGGAAATGACTAGAGTAAAAAAAAAAAGAAAGAAAAGAGTGAGAGAGAGAGAGAGAGAGAGAGAGAGAGAAGATGTCTCAAAGAGAGATTAACGTAATTAACGTACGCGTTACAGAATTTGAAATAGAGTATTGCAGTCAACATTGTCAAACGCTTTCTGTATGTCCACAAATTTTATAAACGTAGGTTTTCCTTCCTTAACCTATCGTGCAGGATAAGTCGTACGGTCTCTATTGCCTCGCGTATTCCTACATTTCTCCGGAACCCAAACTGATCTTCCTCGAGGTCGCCTTCTACCACTTTTTCCATTCTTCTGTAAAGAATTCGTATTACTATTTTGCAAGCGTGACTTATTAAACTGATTGTTCGGTAATTTTCACACCTGTCAACAACTGCTTTCTTTGAAATCGGAATTACTACATTCTTTTCTGCGTATGAGGGTATTTCACTGTCTGATACGTCTGGAGCACCAGATAGTTGAATTTTGTCATTCTGACTATCCAAGGCTATCAGTAATTCTGACAGAATGTCTTTAGAGCCCGCGACGTTGTTTCGACTTAGATCTTTCAGACCTTTGTCAAATTCTTCTCGCACTAAGTACTTATTCCTTATCACTAAAGTAACTCTTGAAACTATTTTCATCTGCGTCTGCATCCATGTCAATATTCGGCAAACTACTATGAGGTGCATGGCTTATTAGACTCACCATTGTAGCTGTTATAGGCGCTTCTTCCCGCTCCATTCACATATGGCGGGGTGGAAGACCAATTAACAGACTCTGTACACGTTGCAGTCCGTGCAGTTTTCTCCTCATTGACGGAGCGATACTTAAGGACTGGTGGTATGTTTCTAGATTCATCAATGAAGACTGGTACTTGATGTCATGTATGGGAATTTTCTCGTGATGGTTCGCACCTATTTTCAAGTGACTCCTAGCACAGTTTGTTCAGTATCTCTGTGACTCTATCTCACGGGTCAAACAAACCCGTGACCTTTCATGCTTCACTTCTCTCTATATGTTCAATATAACACGTCAATGCCATCTGGCATGGGTCAGGTAGGTTTTTGCAATATTCTGTAAATGGTCGCATAAGCGAATTGTAAGGAATTTCTTCGTAGACTATATTTCCTTAGTATTATACCGATGAATCAAGGAGGGATATCTTGTTTTCCTAAAACTCAGCTTAGTTGATCGTTTCATTTCACATAAGTACAAATTGTTACCTATGACATTTGTTTGTATGAATCGACTGATTACACTAATGACTAACTGATACAGCAGACATAGGATGCTGCGTTTTGCCTTTTTGTGAAGTGCACAATTCATCATTTCAATGTTTGCACCACTTTGAAATCATGTTAAGATATGATTGAATATTAATGTGCCGTTTCTCGGACTATGTTTCATGATAGATAAATGCATCATCTGTGAAAACTGAGAGGTTCTCATTAGAATTGTCTGCAAGGGCATTAACATACAAACCGTGCAGCAAGAACTCTAATACACACTCCTGAGGAATGTCCGCAGTTATTTCTACATTTGACAATAAATCTCCATCCAAGATAAAATGCTGCGTCTTTCCTACCAAAATATCCTCAATTCACTTGCAAATTTCGCTGACAAATCATATGCTCGCGCTTTAGATAGTGAGCTTAGGTGCGGTTATGAGACGAACTATTTCTCTTAAATCTACCTGCCTGCCTTAACCCATAATTTTCACTATGCTCTCTGGGAAATGTGCGACTAGGGTTCCATATGAGTACGTTTTTCCGGACACCAGCTGGTTCTTACGGAGGAGTTGATATACCTCACTACTTTCTAATATTCTACAGCAAATGGATATCAAGAATATTGGTCAGTAGCTTTCTGAATCACTCATGCTTCGCTAACTGTAGACAGTCGTGAACTGTACTTCCAAATAACTACTGCACATGGTTTCTTGTTCGAAGGTTGCACGGTAGATTAAGGTTACAATAGAATATAACTCAGCCACAAATTCAGTGTAAAATCTCATAAGAACCGCAGTGGGCTCTGGAGCTCTGTTCAGTTTTAGCTATTTCCGCTGTTTCTCAACATCAGTGGCACTGAATGATACATCACACATCTTTGCAATGGTGTGGGAATTAAATTCGGCAATACACCTGGATTTTCATGTGTAATGTAACATTTGGAAACGGAGTTCAGTGTTGCTGCTTCTGCTCTGATAGCAATTACAGTCCCTCTCTCGTTCATGGACGCCTGGCCATTAACGTTGGTACTCCTAATAGTCTTTGTATAAGACAATAACTTTTTTGCGTTTTGTGAGAGATACTTCTAAAGTATGCAGTTACTAAACGCGTTAAGGGCTCCACGTATTGCCCTCTCGACTGTCAAAGTCGTTTCGTTCATCATCTTCCTCTCTATAGCTCTATCCTTTGTTTTACATCTGGCGTACAGTAATCTCTTTTTCTTTAGTAGCTTCCATACAGTCAATGTATATCATGGAGTGTCACTGACAACCATAGCTACAGGGCTTCTGGCAAACGGTATACACAAGTGAGACACCCGCGTTGCCTATATACAGGGGAAGGTTGGTTGGCTGCCTTTTTAAGCCACACCTGTTAGATGGAAACAGACCAGAGAGCTCCAAAATCAACACACACACACACACACACACACACACACACACACACACACTGAGAGAGAGAGAGAGAGAGAGAGAGAGAGAGAGAGAGAGATGCACGGGTATTTTGCACTCCCAATCACAGGCTAGTATATGGCCAACCTTTCAAAATGAAATAGTCAGTCATTGTGTAACCCTTAGACCAAGTCATCTTGGCCTCAATGGTCACCACTTGGTGCCACAGTGTTGTTCGCTTTTAGGAACCACGATTGTGCAAGGCATAACAGAACCTCAAATTAAGTCACAGTGTTATTAACAAGTCTAATGTGCCTGTACTTTAGTTCTATAACCGTACCAAACACGCTACTAAAATAAATCATAAACGAGTAATGCAGTGATTGTAGACAGTTTTTCTTTCTCTTTCTTTCTGACTCATCAATCTTCTGACTAGCGTGATACGGCCCGCCACAAATTCCTCTCCTGTGCGAACCTCTTCATCTCAAAGTAGCACTTCAAACTATGTCCTCATTTCCTGGATTTATTCGTCTCTGTCTTTCTCTATGGTTTTTGCCTCATCTCCCAGCCTTAACCAAGCATACTTCTTCCACTTGTGATTCTTGAAGAGTATTCGCTATTACTAGCTGAAATTTATTACAGAGCTCAATTAGTCTTTCTCCTACTCTATAGCTCCGACTACTGCCAAGGAAGTTGTTCCCTGATGATTTTAAAGTGTCCAACGCTTTTTCCAGGTCGGCGAATCCTATGAATGTGTCTTGACTACTCTTTATTCTTGCTTTCATTATCAACTGCAACGACAGAATTTCCTCTAGAGTGCCTTTATCCTTGCTTAATCCAAACTGACCGTCATCCAACATGGTCTCAACTTTCTTTTCCGTTCTTCTGTATGTTATGCTTGTCAGAAAATTGGATGCATGAGCGGTTAAGCTGATTGTGTGATAATTCTCGTACTAGTCAGCTCTTGAATTCTTCGGTATTGTGTGGATGATATTTTCCCGATAGTCAGAGGGTATATCGCCGGACTCATACATTCTACACACCAACGTGAATAGTCGTGTTTTTGCCACTTCCCCCATTGATTTTAGAAATTCTAATGTAATGTTATCTACCCCTTCTGCATTATTTGATCTTAATACTCCAAAGCTCTTTTAAATTCTGATTCTGGTGCTGGATCCCCAATTTCAGCTAAATCGACTCCTGTTTCTTCTTGTATTACAACAGACAAATCTTCCACACTCATAGAGGTCTTCAATGTTCTCTTTCCACCTACACGCCTTCTCTCTCTGATTTTCCCTGAGCTTTTTGTGATTCCTTCTTTTATAGACCAACTTAGGTATTTCGTCTATTAACCACGGTTTCTTCGCATTTACCATCTTCGTACCTATGTTTTTCTCTGAAACTTCTGTGATTGCCCTTTCTAGAGACGTCCACTCTTCGTAAACTAAGCTGCCTAATGAGCTATCCGTTATAGCATTACCTATAGCCTCCGGAATTTTCAGGCGTATCACTTCATTCCTTAGAACTTCCGTATCCCAGTTCTTTTGGCGCCGATCTTGCTCACTAATCTCTTAAACTTCAGCCTACTCTTCGTCACTATTATGCTCTACTGTTATGATCTAAGACTATATATGCTCCCGGGTACAACTTACAATCCACTATCTGATTTCGGAATCTCAGCCTGACGATTTAATCTGATATCTACCAAGCCCATATTCTCCCTTAACCTCTTCTTCTACTGCTGCCCCTACAACCGCATCCAAGTGCTGCATGACTATTATTTACGTCTCCCTTTACGTACTGAATTGCCCAATCAATATCCTGATATACTTTCTCTATCTCTTCGTCTTCCGCTAGCGACGTCGGCATGTATACCTGAACTAAAGTTGTCGTTATTGGTGTGCTGTCGATCCTGATGAAAACAACCCTATCACTGAACTGTTCAGAGTAACACACTGTGTGCCATTCCTTCCTATTCATAACGAATGCCAGTCCTCGTATACCATATTCTGCTGCTGTTGATATTTCCCAATACTCACCTGACCAGAAATCCTTGTCTTCATTCTAATTAATTTCACTGATACCGACTATATATAGATCGAAAATTTCCTTTTTCAGATTTTCTAACTTCCCTAACCACTTCTAACTTCTGACATTACGCACTCCAACTCGTAGGACTTCGACATTTCGATGTTTATTCAGTCTTTTTCTCATTGTCTACTCCCCCGTAGCAATTCCCTCACGGAGATACGAATGGGAAACTATTCCGGAATCTTTTCCAATGGGGAGATCATCATGAAATTTTTGCAATTACAGGAAACATATCCTTTGGATACACGGTGTGTGTCTTTAATGTAGTGGTTTTCATTGCCTTCTACATCTTCCAACTTTATGGGCAGTTTCCCAACCCAAGAGCAAGAGAGTGCCCTGAACGTCTATCCGCTCGTCCACTCTCTTTGACAGTGCCGTTGGAAGAATTAGGGTGACTGCTTATGCCAGATCTTTGAGGCCACCAATTCTGATTATTATTCAAAGTTTAAGCCATGGCGGGGTTCGAAACGCGGTCCGAGAACGTTATGATTACTAATAAAGGTGCTACCTCTAGTCCATAAACAAATAAATAGGGGTTCTGAAGTAAGATATTGTTCTAACACATGAAGCTGACTGTTTGTGCCTTATCGTGACAGTGGGTTTAACTAATGGTAGCGAACAATTATTTCCTTCAGGCAGAACAATTTATGTTACCTCAACTTATACTAATGTAGATATTCCTGAAGCAGATAAATTATTGATCATCCATCTAATCCCCATTGTTTGGCACTCTACGCAGGCTACTGGAAAACTAATATAAATTAGTACCCAGTACAACACATCCCGCTTTAACCTCAATAATCACTATGAATATTTGTAAGTTCTTTAGAAAGCAATATTAAGTAAGATTTCTTATCTAGAATAACGATACAGTGTCAAACTTGAATGCTCAAACTGCTTTCATATTGATACATGAAAACAGTGGGTGCTGGGGGGTTGGGGGGGGGGGGCAGACATGTGATGCTCTAAACAAGCTTCTTTCTGCTGCTTTCCAGAAATGAAGCTTGCTACGCTCTGAACTGCGAAGTTTCGATTACATTTTACTTATGCACAATGTATACTCAAACTGAGTACCACAATTTTATTTCCAGATCTCTCTCTCTCACTCTCCTTCTCTCTCAATCTCTCTCTCTCTCTCTCTCTCTCTCTCTCTCTCTCTCACACACACACACACACACACACACACACAGACGCACACTGTTTGTGTTTGTCTGTGTGTGTGAGAGAGAGAGATAGATGTGGGAAAAAATTATATATGTATGCAAAACACACTAGATGTCATAGTCTCCAAAGCTGAGGAGACAATTAATGCATCACTTAACAGTTTATTTTCATAATAGGCAAGGGAGGCTAAGCAAATGATGAAGTTTCAACCTTGCAAGCACCATTTAACAGGGGAAGAAGGCAATGCTACATGTTCTACACTAGAAAAATAGCCGACGTCATTGACTGGATAATATAGCCTACATGACGTTACGTTACTGGTTTTAGAAGATCGAGCTATCATCAACTGCCGTTTAAAGAAGTTTTTCGGTACCTGTTCATTTCATCAAACATACATGCCACAAAACGAAATATTCAACGATTTCGTTCCTTAGTGTAGCACTTCACCTGAGACATATATGGAACAAAGGTTGCTTGCTTTCAACTACCACCTTTGAGCTAATTTTCTAGATTAGCAAAATACCCACATCCAATTATTTTACAAAATCACCATACAAAAGAGACATTTAGCTTAACGAAGACGAGACTCTTTAGGATATTTGGCAGGGTAATTATTAAGAAAACAAATGTTCTTGTACAAATTCCTTATACATTACACACAGAGAAGAGCTGTTTCATTAATTTTGACTCATGAAGTTTTGAATAGTATTCAGGATAATTTTAACTTAATCCTTGAACCTACATCCAAATTATCTAATTGTTATTTCAGGCAGGAATTCGATAAACACAAAAGGTATATTCTCAAGTTCTAAAAAATAATTTTTTTTCTCGTAACTTCCTCTTTACACCATTAACACTTAGCTCTGCTTCTTCGATCAATAGTTATAGAAGGTTACGTTTAAGTATTTTAATTTTGCGTTCTGTTTCCAGCATTAAAATATTTTTGTGATTTTCTGGGAACGACATGCTACTAGATATGAGCCCAGATAGGTAGAGTAACGAAATTTGTTATGTCAATGATCAAACAAAAATCGTCTTTAGCTGTGTAACGTAGTAGAAACTTTGTCAGTCACTGTACACTGGAATATCCATGGAATGATTGTACGTGGCTGCAGTCAGTGGCAGAAGTCCCATAAGGCAGAGGGTTTGGAGACAATGTCGTTGCTGATGTCCCATGGTGCGCTGGATAGGAGGCGCTCGACGACAGCCCAGAGGATAGACGTGCGGGCTGTGACGTGCTCCTTCGTTTTAAGTTTTGGGGGGAGTGTCTAGTAGGTGGTGTCCCATTAGGTGATATCTCGGATGCAATGACGGAGCAGCACTTGGAGAGGGCTCACCTGTTCGACATTTGGCCGGTTAAGTGCTCCTCGATCTTTGGCGGTGGACTCCAAATGGAGGGACTACAAGGTGCAACTAGCTTTGATCCTGAGTGACTGGTGGACTCAACAAAGACAAATGTCTGTTTAGGGACCGTGGACCACCTGTGCTTGGCTACAGAAAGGCTCCTGCTGTGAACTGTCGTTGATCGGCGGAGCAGAGACATACACAGGAGGCCATCTCCTGGATACTGGGATCAACGCTTGGAAGCACGTGAATAGTGCTCGCGGTGTAGAGCCTGCGCTGGCAACACCAGCAGTGGCGGGGTTTGCACAACCAGGGAACGTGGCGACTCCTGAGGGCTCGGATGGAAACAATGGCGTTCATGTTTATGGCTGGTAGCTTTCCTGAGATCACCAGTGCCCATGTAGCGAACAAGTAACGAAGGCAGTCCCTCTTGGAACACGGATGTATGACTGGTTGCTGGATCGCAAGCGCTAGATGTACGAAACAATACCATTTTAAATTACATGATGGTTATAACTGAATTTTCGCTATCAGAGACACCGCAGATAGAAACATGTTTTACCATATAGGTAACAAGCTTTATGGGAGTGATGTTCAGACTGTGCGCTGCAGCATTTGTTAATAGTGTTAGTGTCATTGCTTGTCACTAAGCGCTGGCACTGATATTTCGAAATAGGCGGACCAAGGATAAGCAACCCGTATGGAACACATCACTGTGATCTCCTTCGCCAAAATGTTAACCCTGCTTTACGGAAGAGAGGTGGTTTCGACTTAATTGTCTTGATGCATGATGAGACTCCACGTATCACTGCTTGTGATGTCACACGATTACTCCATAACATATCTGGAGAACACTGAATCATTAGCCAACTGTTCCAAACTGCATGGTCACCAAGATCACCATTTTAACCCACATTCAGGACGGTGTTTATAAAAAGGACAATGACACATGTTGAGGTTGAAGATGAGCATAGCGATGAAGGTAGCCTATACTGCACCTCATATGTTCTGAACAACAGCAAAGCATACACTAGTGTAGTCCAGTCTGTCGTCGATGGAGTTGGTAGTCGCAATAAGAAACTTTGTAACCTGGAACGGAAACATAGTTTGCAATTAACAAACAGTAACCTCTCACGTGAATGTTAACCCCTTTATTACCAAGTAACGGGAGTATTTTTGCCCAACCGTTGGAATATTGTGCTCTAGTCACGTACCTTATATTTTCAAAATTGGGAGAAATACATACATCAAAAAAAGTTTTGCATCACCTCGGTTCAGAGAGTTCTAGAACCTGTACAGAAAATTGGAATAGAGATCAACGTCAACATGATTTCCGCCCTTTCTGTTGCTGGTGAAAACCACACTTTGCATATTGTACCACCATACAGCGAGACCTTCCAGTAGCATCTCCTCTTGCATTGATGCATTTCTGAATTCGTCGCGGCATACTATCCACAAGTTCACCATGACGCTGTTGGTTCAGAATGTCCCACTCCTCAATGGCGATTCGGCGTAGATCCCTCAGAGTGGTTGGTGGTCACGTCGTCCATAAATAGCACTATTCATTCTATCCCAGGCGTGTTCCATAGGGTTCACGTCTGGAGAACATTCTGGCCACTCTAGTCGAGCGATGTCATTATAATGATGGAAGTCATTCACAAGGTGTGCGCGATGGGGGCGTGCTTTGTCGTCCGTGAATACGAATGCCTCGCCAATATGCTGCCGATATGGTTGCACTAACGGTCGGAGGATGGCACTCACATATCGTACAGCCGTTGCGGCGTCTTCCATGAATAGCAGCGGCGTACGTCAGCAGCATAACGCCACCCCAAAACAGCAGGGATCCTTCACCTTGCTGCACTCGCTGCACAGTGTGTCTAAGGCGTTCAGCATGACTGGGTTGCTTTCAGACACTTCCCCGACGATTGTCTGGTTGAAGACATATGTGACCGGTGAAGAGAACGTGATGCCAATCCTGAGCGGTCCATTCGGCATGTTTTTGGGCCTATTTGTACCGCGCTGCATGGTATCGTGGTTGCAAAGATGGACCACGCCATGGACGTCGGGAGTCAAGTTGCGCATCATGCACCCTATTGCCCACAGTTTCAGTCTTAGCAAGCCGTCCTGTGGCTTCAAGCGTTATTCAACATGGTTACGTTGCTGTCAGGGCTTCTCCGAACCGTAATCTGTAGATAGCAGTTATCCAGTGCAGTACTAGCACTTGGGCGGCCTGATCGAAGCATGTCATCGACAGATCCTGTTTGTCTGTATCTCCTCCATGTCCGAACAACATCGCTTTGGTTCATCCGAGACACCTGACTCACCTCTTCCTAGCACAAAGTAACAATGCGGACTAGTGACATCTCAGAACAGTCAAAGGGACTGTGTCTGTGATACAAAATCCACAGTCAACCTCTATCTACAGGAGTTCTGGGAACACTGAATCATTAGCCGACTGTTCCAAACTGCATGGTCACCAAGATCACCACATTTTGAACCCACATGCAGGACAGTGTTTATAAAGGGGGTGATACGAAACTTTTTTGATGTGTGTAATATTTATTGTTTTTAATGATTTCTCATTTCAGTTTCTGTAATTGTTTTAAAATGTTCAGTAAAACAGAATCGAGAATTTATGTCTGAGTAGTGAAAGTGACGTTTTGCAACAGATTTCATACTCGTGTTTCAGGTTTGGAACACTTGTTAGACATCTATATGGCTTTAAAAGCACCTCGTGAAAAAAATTAATGACAAATGAAAAAATCTGTATTTTTAAAAAGAATGTGATGGCCTTTAAAGTACCGCCCCGTTTGTGAACACATTACACAGACAGTGCATTGGTTCTGTTTGTTAAGACTGTAGTAAAAGATATTTTCAAGTTATGAACCATACTTATACATCAGTACTTCTTTAAAAAGTACGTTGTTAATAATTTGTAATAAGAATTAGTAGAAACTGTTTGTTTTAATTTTTTGGGGTGTCATGATGTCTCTTGGTAACAAACTATAGAAAAAGATACCACTAAAATGTGCTTCTTTAAATGATTTATAAGTTATTTCTCTTCCACATGTCTTTGCAAATGTTTCCATGAAGTTTCATTGTTCTTTGATCAATGCTTTTTCGTGAGGTCCTCTTCAAGTAGCGAAAGCCTGGTTATAGACACCCTGTAAACCACATCTTCTTCGGTGTATGTTACAAACTCCTCCTCCCCCCCCCCCCAATCACCATATTATTGCGGATTTTGGTTATAGAATTTTAACAACTTTTGCAAACGAATGGCTGTTAAATGTAGTTGTTCCATCAATTTTTAACTCCGCAAACGTCTTCTCTGTTGCTACATGTACAATTTTCAGGCCACCACATTTAAATACAAACTAACTCTCTGTTTCAAGGAGGCTCAAATGGGAATGGAAGCTTACAAACGAAGTTTTTTTGTAGCATTTAACAAAGTAAACATTCTCTAATCCACAATTCTTTGCGAATACTCCAACAACTGGCCATTTTACACTGGTTTTTACTATTAAAGCTGTTTTTTTGTGTCTCCCAATAGTATATTGATTTTTCTGTATAGGTTCTGTGTCTAAAATAATATCTAACCTTTCTTTGCATAATTGTAATACTTTGTTCTTTTCCCAATAGCAACTTATATTCTTCCATTGTGGGAATTTCTTCCACCAAATACTCTGGATTGCCTGTTTTGAATTGATCTCATCTATTTCAAGCTTCTTTTCCTTAACGCATAACGCAGTAACTGCGCTGAAAGGAGTAATATCTATAACGTGGAAACTTTTGAGTCCGTGTGATACGTTTATTATTTTTCTTAAAACCCGTGCAATGACGTTATTTGTGTGAACCGATCCTAGTTTGGCTTTATCTGTTTTTGTATGGTATTGTGGAGAACAATATCCTTAACTGAGAAAAGCGTTTTTCTCTAGCTTTAATATAATACATATGTTGTCATTGTTGGCGTCTGTGTTACTAATTTTCCCAAAGTTTACAGGTAAATAATCACTTTTGAACAAAAAGATAACTTAAATTAGGATTTTTTCTGTCTTGTCGTTATCTGGAAGTTGTACACCAGTGAACTTCTAGGTATTCTTATCGCCCCAGCAGGCACACTGCATGTCACTGTGGAACATGACAGCAACTACTATGTGACAACTTACACCTTTCATAAGCAAATTAGTATAACTAAATTGAGGGTCTCTGTAAATATTACTTGTTGACACTGAATAGACTTCGGCATTCTTTTAGCACACTATCCATTCTGTAGTTACAAACCTTAGCTTTGTGTCTGGTAGTACCACACTGTTTAGCGAAGGAAGATTTAAGAATTTATTATAGAAGTATATCAGTACATTTTATAAAACTGATAAGACGTTCACCTATATATTTCTTCACAACTGGCCTTGTACTTGAAATATAAATTTGTTATATAGCTTTATTCTGCAGTTGGACTTCATCAACGCTAAAGAGTCAAATTCAACTGTCTTATCGTTATTCACAATCACATTTCTGTTTCCTTAGTAATCTTCCTCCACACAGATGTCAGACTTTGATGTTGGGTAATCACAAATCTCCATTTTAATAAAATTTCTAGCAAAATATTGGTTCTATACAGATCCCTGAGGTAAACGTAACCTACCTGGCATCTCATTGACTAGTACAGTCATTTTGTATCAGCCAGTTACCCTTTATATGGTAGACCCATAAGATTTATATATTTCCTTTAAATGGCCTGAAATGCTTCCTCATCTATTTGTTCTGTATGTTTCTTCTTATTATATTCTCTCCCCATATAGAAGAATTGGAGATTTCTGCTTTCACACCATGACTTGCAGAGATGAAATTAGGGAACGTAGATAACTGATAAATGGAACACACATTTTCTTCTATAACCTTAAAGCCTGTTTATTCTCTAATTGTTCTTAACCATAATAATGCTGTCACAAAGCAGTTCTCAAAAAGGCATAAGCGCATTTAAATACTTATTGCTGGCGAGTGACGTATTTTCGGTGTGATTTGTGTTACCAACGTCAGTAACAAGACCGTAGAGGCCCCAAATTATAACCACAAACAGTAACGTTTATCAGTTGGTCTCCTCATCTACCCAACATCTTTCTTAGCCCTTTGGAGGACGTCGTGTTGACACTTTTACTACCTTGAAGCACAGAATAGCTGCATCCATCAAACACTGTTAGGTGCCCTAAAGACCCAATATGACGTGCATTCCAGTTATGCCTTATAAATTTAGAAGGCAGCAGTTTCCGGTAAATAGCAATGCTATTGTGCACTATGCACCCCTATGGGACAAGTGTAGTAGACAACTGGATGAGCTCCAATGGAGGAATAAATCCGTGTAACAAATTTGTATGTCAAATCACACATCATGAAGTGAACAATGATATCAATAACAATCTTGCCAATTCCATGAAGTGCCCTGAAATGTGTAACAGATGGCTTATAGGACAATATCTGTGTCATGTTGAACAACGTTCAGCGATGCGTCCACTGGGGCAATAAAAATGAAGAAAGGTTGACTGGTGTAAGCATACACCTTCCAGACAATCGAGACAGAGAAATAATTGATATTTGTTCTGTCCATCTACAGTTGTAATTATTTATCTGTAGCTAATGTGGAAATTATTAACAGACACAAACAATAACAACGTTTGAGTTGCGGGAAAAGCGCACTTTTCTCAATCCAGGAACAATGTTATGTACAGTACAACGTATCAAACAGACTTAAATCATTTCCTACTACAGAAATTAGTCCTTTCAGTGTAGTTAAGTTTTAATGTATTGTAAATGGGAAAGGTCGAAGTGTATATATATGGAAATGAAGTCCCATGCTTCTTGACAGAGCGTAGAGCAATGATGAGGGAGACCCGCACCACCGTACTAGGCAAGGTCCTAATGAAGGTGGTTTGACGTTGCTTTCCACCGACCGTAATGGGGATGAATGATGATGATGAAGACGACACAACAACACCCACCCATCTCGAGGCAGGTGAAAATACTTGACCCCTCCGGGAATCGAACCCGGGACCTCGTGAACGGGAAGCGAGAACGCAGCCGCGAGACCGCGAACTGCGGAAAAGAAACTGGCATATTTAGCGAAAACAGCTGTCATAAGGAAGAGCATAAATTGCTAACGGGAAATTAACAGTAGACTGCAGATGTGGCAACAAGTCTTATAAGTTACCTTAAAATACCTATATGGAAAAATCATATGACAGAGGAACACTAGATATTAGCAGTTACGGCGAATACCATGGAAAATGGTAATTAGTTGGAGTACTTGTGAGGGGCCTGGAGGTTTGGACTGCATTTTATTTGACATATTTTACATTTTATTCGGATGCTGCAACTATGAGGAGTAATTCGCTGCCTCAAGCAGCACTGCACTGCAACAGCACCGGGAAAACTCAGTAGGGCATAGACTGTACAGTCCGATGGTGAATCATTGGAGGTTGGAGAAGCACATGAGACCTAAGAACGAACCTTGCTAGGCAGTCGGTGCACTGGAGAATCACAAGTGTTCTGGTGCCAAACTCAGACCTTTCTTGATTGAATGTTAGTTACCAAAGTCCACTGGTCGCATCGCAAATACTTTTAATATAATAATACCAATACGCATTAAAGCAGTTAATTTAGTAAACAAAGGAGTGATGTTAAATTATCGAAGATGTACGAAGAGCTACGAAGTATTAAAATGCAAGCAAGAAATTTCGGTTGCGCCGCAGTCTTGCCTGTAGGCGACAGAATGTACTCGGAGTCCTGTCACATGTGATAGTCGACGACTGGATATACCCAGAGCTTGTCTTTCTGTGATAGTCGGGTTTCAATAATTTTTTGCGATGAATCGCTTCAGACTATTAAACTGTAACCGTCCTCCGGTGTTCGCTAATAAATGCATCGTAATAGCGTTCTGAGATTGGTTTCAAGTAAATTAGCTACCTTCACTCCAACTTGTAGTCCCTAATCATCTGCTTGTATCTTCTGAAGAGTCCCAGTGCACTGCAAGAACGGATTCTATGGACAATATCAGCGAGAGACATTAAGATTATCCTAGAAGGCCTTAGCTTAACTCGTACAGTCTCGGTTGGGAATGCACAAACAGACACACCATACCGTACCTTCACCACTTTCTTCAGAATCGCGGCATAACTGGCTACCGCGAGGGTATCTTGCATTCACAGAAAATGAAGGATCTGAGAAGTTTCCTACTCTAGAGGATGTACGGAAGTATATGGAAAAATCTGTATACGACTGTTGTATAAAGCGTGGATAGTATTCAATATGCTGGTATAATCACAGAAAACGCTAGATCCTGCTATATTTACTGAATTAGACGATATTCGCATAATCTGCTTGTAAGCCTCCATGTCCATTACTACATTAGCTGATATTCTCATAATCTGCTTGTAAGGCTCCATGTCCATTAAACGATGGTAATATTCTTTGAAAATCTGTTGATGCCATTCACACAGTTTAAAAGTGATTGAATAACTACTTTTGGTGAGCATTCATTTCTTAATGTGAAAAGCGTACTATCAAATTCCTATGTAAAAACTCTGCCAAAATGTTGTGAAGAAACCACAGTGTTTATGAGTTTCGATGACAAAAGATCGATATTTTCGTTGTGTCACAGATCCTGTTACGTGATTGGTTGAGAGATGCAAACTATGCAGTCGTTTGGTTGATCTAAGTGTTCACGATGCTAACATGACCTATTTTATGGGTTTTGTAGTTATACTAATGTACTAGGAAAATGTACAGTTTGCATGATACACCACGTTAAAGATCTCTCCGGAACGCGTCATTCTTAGTACGCTTTGTTGTGCATAGAAGTTTGGACGTTTGAGGTCGAAGAATGAACAAGTCATATATATTATCTTCGAGGTAGCTTTAGGTATTATTTAGTAGATGGTTATAATGTGAAATGGTGATACAGTCTGTAAACTATGTATGGAGCCCTGGTGCCATATTTCAAAATCGGTAAACGTCGCCATCTTCCTCTCTCAGTACCACCAGTGTGTTTGTGTGTGTGTGTGTGTGTGTGTGTGTGTGTGTGTGTGTGTGTGTGTGTATGCGTGGGCGTGCACTTGCGCGCCTGAGAGAGAGAGAGAGAGAGACGAAAATTACGTTGTTAATGAGGTCCACGGTCGTGGTTGAGGCGGAAAGTGAGCCCTGACCTGTAAGCTATACCAGTAATGTAAATAGAGAGAGCCACTTGAGTTCTGTACTGATGTAGAACAAATGTTGACGTATGTTTATAAGGGTACAAATAATTTTTCATTTCTTTAAAGTGCTAGCCTACCTTTGATGTAGAAACTGAATTTTCATCCGTGGTCTGAGATCGAACGTTCGTTTGCGTGGCACCTTGTCCAAGGACATCACTACTCATAAGACTAGCAGTAGCACAACAGTCATTTCACCTCCTGACTGAAATTCGTTTTTTATAATCTCTGAAAAGAAACGAACTACAGTTGTGTTTGGGTGCCATGACAATAGGACGGCTGTCTCTAGTAAACATAGTGATTGGCTGTTTCCTTTTTAATGGTCGGTAAAAGACTGGGCTGTTTTTGGAAGTTCTAAATGTTTGTATGTGGCCTTAGAAGGCCTCTGACTCGCCTATCTTGGGTACAGAGATCAAATCTCAGTCATCGCCAAGTGTAGCTTAACCTGTAAGTTACATCTACAGTGGCCATAAATCATTACATATTTTGACGTATAATACAGAAAGTTCAGTCGAGGAACTATCGCTGTGGCCCTTAAATTGAGGGTCCGTTGTGCCTTCCACTAAGTGGGTTGCAAACATCGAACAAGAGTCGCTGGACGCAGCTGATCCTTGCCAAGCCACATTGCCAGCTCAAAGAGAATCTGTCTAAGATAAAACGGTGTGTCAAAGTAATTCCAGTGATGATAGTGTGGTCAGTGCCATATCTGTGTGGTCGCCGCGACAGAGGAAGTCATAAGCGCCACAGTCTAGTTTGTATGGCGTTTCACGTGTGTACAATAACAGACAACGAGAGTTTGTAAGAAAATGTGAAGGCGCATTAAAATATACCGGCGCGACTATTGTTCAAGGAGATAAACTGTGCAGCAGTTTCCAACAGGCTCTACGCTCTTCAGGCATATTTGCCTGTCAAATACTAAACGGCCCGCGAGTGACATGTGCAGAGTTGCAAAGCTTCGTCACAGCGATGTTCGGAAGAGATAACATTTTCCTTAAAATTCACTATGACCATATTCGTTTGCTACTTCTTCAAGAGTGGAATTTATTTGTCGAAACTATACAAACAGATGCAGTAGAGAGTTGCCAGAAGTGTCAACTGGTGCACTACGCCTTAAGTACCCCCTCAACCAATCTGATTTTAGTGTTTAATGATTCCTCTAAAAAAGACGCAGTCAGTTTTCTGCTTTATCCTTCGCCAACAGGAACTTTGGTTCCATCTCTATACGCACTGGTGAGCAGACGTCAAACCACAATCTTCCTTTAACACAAAACTACTGATTCCGGAGCTCGGGTCACTTACGTTTGCTCGTGCTTTGCAGCTTGGCTGTGAGGCACCCGATTGCGATCGTGATGGTGTTCCGCACTCGTCATTTGGCCGTCAAAGTAAGGAACGGTGGTGGTGCAAGGTTCCTGATAACCAGAGTTTGCGCCAGTGTCCTGGGTTAAATTCCAAACATCTCTGCAGTGTCTTAAGGGAGAGATGACACGCGCGCTTCTTACGGTGTTCCGTCCGTAGGCTGGAGACGTTAACTTCAGTGGCCTCCTTGAGAGGAGTTGGCTACGTACCGGCACCAGTCTCACCGCCTCGCTTCTCTGGCCACAGTAACGAAAATGAAACCACTCTATAAATGGTTCAAATTGCTCTGAGCACTATGGGACTTAACTTCTGAGGTCATCAGTCCCCTAGGACTCAGAACTGCTTAAACCTAACGAACCTAAGGACATCACACACATCCATGCCCGACGCAGGATTCGAACCTGCGACCGTAGCGGTAGCGCGCTTCCATATTGTAGCGCCTAGAACCACTCGGCCACTCTGGCCGGCACACTATAAATCGAGGTGACAGAAGTCATGGGACAGCGATATGCACATATACAGATGGCGTTAGCATCGTGTGCATGGGCAGAAGATAAAGAAGCACAGCATACTGGCCCACCAGTGATTTGTATTCAGATGATTCATATGAAAAGGTATCTGTCGTGACTATGGGCGCACGATGGCAATTAACTATCTTTTGACGCGGGATGATGGTTGAAGCTGGATGCTAGGGACAATCCATTTCGCAACTCGTTAGGGAGTTCAGTATCCCCAGATCCACAATGTCGAGAGTGTGGCGAGAAAACCAAATTTCAGGCTTTACCTCTCCCCACGGACAATGCAGCAGCCGACGGCCTTCACTTAACGACCGAAAGCAGCGGCGCTTGTATAGAGTTGTCAGTGCTAACAGACAACCAGCACTGTGTGGAATAACTGCAGAAATCTACGTGGGACGTACGAGAAACGTATCCGTTTTTACACTGAAGGGAAATATGGGCGATAATGGGGTCTGGCAGCAGACGGCCGACGCCTTTGCTACCGGCACTGCATCAACTGCAGAGCATGTCCTGGGCTCGTGACCATATCGGCTGGTCGCTAGACGCCGCGTAAATCGTTGCCAGGTCAGACGAGTCCTTATTTAAGTTGGTAAGAGCTGTTAGTAGGGTTCGAGTGTGGCGCAGAGCTCACGAAGACAAGGATCCAGGTTCCCAACAAAGTACTGTGAAAGCTGGTGGTGACTGGATAATGGAGTGGACTGTGTTCACATGGAGTGGACTGGGTCCTCTCGTACTCAACCGATCATAATTGCAAATGGTTATGTTCGACTACTGGGAGACCATTTGCCGCCATTCATGGGCTTTATGTTCTCAAACACGTCACAACTGTTTCCTATTGGTTTGTAGAACATTCTGGACAATTCGAGCGAGTGATGTGACACCCACATTGCCCCACACGAATCTCATCGAACATTTATGGAATAAAATCGAGAGACCAGTACGTCCCCAAAATCCTGCACCGGTGACACTTCTACAGTTATGGACCGCTGCAGAGAGAGGATAGCTTAATATTCCTGCGGGGGACTTGTAACGAATTGTTCAATTAATGTCAAGTCGAGTCGCAGCACTGCACCTGGCCAAAGGATATTCGACACGATATTAATAGGTACCCCATAACATTTGTCACCTCAGTGTACACATAGCCATTACAGTGTCCTATAGCCAACAGAAATAGCTGCAGGTATCACTTTGACACACCGAGAAGATACAGGACATTGTGCCTAGGGAGAAGAAACCCCTTTCTCATTAGGCGACCGTAACAACCCCTGTGAATGACAGTGAAGAGATAAGAAAACATAGACAGTGACGGAAAAAAATCGCAACACCAAAAAATTATTATTGTTAAGTAATGAAATTTCGGGAATACATTTGCCTAAAAGTGATTAACACCTGCGCGACACAGGTTTTTGTAAGCGCTAGATAAGCCACCACAAATGTGAAATGCTCGTACATTAATAACCGGTGGAAAGGCCAGAAATTTGAATGCAAGCATACAAACATGCATGCATTGTGTTGTAGAGGTGCCGAATGTCGCTCTGTGAGATGGAGTTCCGCGCCCGTAGCACTTGGTCTGTCAGTACAGGTACGACTAATTGTGGTTGTGGATGACGTTGAGGTTCTCGTCTATGTGACCGAACAGGCCAAAGCAAAATGTCTACCCTGAGCATGTTGGGTTACAACAACGCTATGTGGGCGACAGTTGTCTTTTTGGAAAGAAAGCCCCGGAATGCGGTTCATGAACGACAGAACAGCAGGTGGAGTGCAATCGGTGTGCGTGAGATAACCACGAGAGTACTCCTTCTGTCATACGAGATTGCACACCAGACTATAACTCTAGACGTACGTCGAGTGTGGTGGAGTGGTTGCACTCCCTCATCTGACTTCCTCCTAGCACACGGCCAACACTGGCGCCGAAACAGAACCGCTTTTCATCAGAAATCAGAACAGTCTTCGACTGTGCCCTCCAGCGAGCTTTCGCTTGACACAAATGTGGACCCAATTATTAATTTTTTCCGCAGATTCGGATGAGTTTTGTTTGTTGTTGGGTCAAAATTTGTAAAACTCTAATTCCTCTCTCTCTCAGACCCCACCCTATGAGGAGAGAGGGAGAGTTTTAGTTTTAGCGAATCAAAATTTACGAAGTAAATAAGTACTTTTTATTTATCCTTAACTACTTTCCAAGCAAGAATGAGAACATGGATTTTCTTGAATTACAGCGACAACTGCGAAGAATCAAAACAAATTTTTAAGACAAAATGTACGTAGTTTTTTTATGTAGAATATGATTCTGCATTAAAAACTGGGGGTTCCCATTTGAAATTTGAAATTTGCCTCAAGCCCCACCTCCAGGGGGTTGGGGTGGCGGGCTAATTTTAGCACCAGCATATGTCCCCCTCGAAAGTAATCAACTTTGGATTCTACACATTTTCTCATGTGAAGCTTATATTTCGAATTATTCAGGTTTGTCAACGTAAAATTTACACCCTGTATATAGCAAACCGGATATCCATCCTCATAGTTGCGCTACTAGCGCCACTCTTACGCGATTGGTGCGAAATCTGAACAGACATCATCTTTCAGATGCAATGAAATGAAATGATCGTATGTGCATTTATTGGCCGGGATATCCCCTTCGGGGTTCGGCCACCGTATTGCAAGTCTTTTTAGTTGACGCCCCTTCGGTGACTTGCGTCTCATTGATGGTGAAAATGATGGTGGAGGACACACAACACCCTATACCCTGCTGGGAATCGAAACCAGACCCACTTACGTGGAAAGCGGTAGAAACACGCCTACTATAGTTTATGTTTCACAACTATTTCTTTCTTCGTCACTGCATAGCTCAGGAATTGGTGCAACGGGAGTACAAACAATATCGTTTTGAAAAATATTATATTTCTTTCCTTCTTTGCACCGACCACTGAAGGCAAACTCGAAACTCAGATCTAGTTGAGTAAGATAGTTGAGTAATGTTCAGTGCTTCACAACCGATACAATGAAAACGTAGAACTAGAACATGAAGGGCATGTGGATACTAGTAATAATATTGTTTTATCAACTCGTTATCCCAGATCAGTCATTAAATGACAATAAATTTTGGTGATCAATCACCAAGTTGTATCAAGTACCGTCACTGGACACAGCGTCTTTGCTTCGTATACCGATACAATTATTTAAAAAATATTAACGGGTGCTGGTGGAGTAATAAACTCTACAACGTCTACAAAATATCCGTCCAGGCGTCAGCTCTCTATTTCACAAAGTTGCACAAAAAAGTTGCGAGGAACAATGTTACGGCACACATTTGCTCGTATAGGTTTTATTGAAACAGTTGCTATTATTTAACAAGTTCACTCTTAAGTTTTTAGGTAACCGGTTCTACCTTACGAAACAGTCATCTATAGGTCAACGTGCTGCAAAGACAAATTATCCATTGTAGCTCACTATCATTCTCGTAAGCTTTTTATAGGTTAGAAAACTGTCTCGACACGCTTTTTAGGATGTATGACATTTATTTCGTTTGGAACCATGGTTATTACCATATTCGTCTCATCCTATGCCAAGTCATACTTTGTGTTCCATTTATGTTCCCACCGACACGTTTATCTAACCACTTTCACCGTCAATGATAGTAGGCTCCTCCTATGACACCTCTTTCCATAAATATTGGTGATCTCTCACATAATGTCTAATCAGTGTAAGAAACAGTAATCGACTGCAGCAAAAGGTAACGACATTAAAGACTATTTGGAGTCACTACGGCCAAACTGAATTCAGACAACACAACTTTGCGGATAACCGAGAAGGAGCGTAATTGTGTCCGCAATTATGAACTAATCAACTATTGCGTCATGTTAACAGAATCTTCCCTCGGTTCTTGGTAGAGCAACATTATAATAAATGAAGAGCACCAGTTTACTTTTGTTCTACAGTACTAATTTTTATTACCGTAGAACAAAAGCAAACTGGTGCTTTTAATTTATTAACTGTCAGTCAAAGCCTGTGTTTCACTGGCGATAACTATTACTCTCTTCAGCACCATCAGACATTTCGAAACCCTATCTTTCAATTCCTAATTACTACACTTCTACTGCAGAAGCGCTTTGGAATCAATATCGAACTCCTAAGACAGTAAAATCTCAAAATAAATTCAACTTGCAAGTCAGTGGAATCTACCATAGCCGTGTTAAGCGAGATTATGTCACCGTTTTGTAGATGAGAGCTCATCGTAATGTCGAAGCTAACGAACGAGCTGATGACAACGTTATAGAGTCTACTCCGAAAGAGGTATTATTGTATATTGACCTCTCGTTTACGGAATTTATCCAAGCTATCAGAGCTCCTCAGTGGCAGCAATAATGGAGAATTATATTTTGATTCAAATGAAGCCTTGAAACAAACATTCATCTGACAGTCGTATCGTATTCATGGCTCACTGTCCCTAACTGCTATATACAGTAAACATCCAGTGTTGTTAGGCTGAGCTTCAACAAGAGCACTCACTCAACCCATCACTAGGGAAATCATTTGTCAGATTCCTCTACTGCTTCAGCAACAGCAGCTCGGCGGGTAACGTTGACTGTACTTTTTCTTAGCTTGCAGCAAGTACAGAGAACACAGAAAAAACGTATCTATGTTAACTGATGATCTGAGTCTATAAACTGTCTTCAGTTAAATCTCTCTTCTGTGTAACTGCGTTTTGTCTTCAGAGGTATATTTCCAATGTGTACATTAAACTGTGACTGTGTCACGTAACTATGTCATTTTTTGTTTGTGTGGAGTGAAAGAATAATTTTGTTCACTATATGATCTACATTATTTTGTAGCTCATGTTTAAGTTATTTATGCAAAATCTATTCTGTTATACCATTAGTACAGCTCTGTGAACATCATGTGTGATGTTATGTATTGTTGCCCGGAACACATAAAATTCACACACACACACAAAAAAAAGTACGACTAACATGGCCGTTGAGGGATATCGTTTGTGTGGTGTCACCGCCAGACACCACACTTGCTAGGTGGTAGCTTAAATCGGCCGCGGTCCATTAGTACATGTCGGACCCGCGTGTCGCCACTGTCAGGATCGCAGACCGAGCGCCACCACAAGGCAGGTCTCGAGAGACGTACGAGCACTCGCCCCAGTTGTACGACGACGTTGCTAGCGACTACACTGACGAAGCCTTTCTCTCATTTGCCGAGAGACAGTTAGAATAGCCTTCAGCTAAGTTAATGGCTACGACCTAGCAAGGCGCCATTTGTACCATTGCATGTATCTCAAGATAGTCTCTCTTGTATCATCAAGAATGCTGTATACCAAAGGACGATATAAAAGTTAAGTGTTCTAGTAGCTACGTTCTTTTCTTTATCACATTCATTACGAATCCTGTTCCAGACTTCGCGCCAGTCGGCGTGTGTGTACGTGTGCCCTTTCGGCTACCCGTCACTGTGGACTGGCTGCCTTGTCAGTCCACTACAGTTTGTATGGCATGAATGTAACACTCCTCTCAAACAATTTAGTGAGGTAAAGTCTGAAACATAATAATAATTCCAAGATGAATACATTTGAAATTTCGATATAGAAAACCTAGTGCACATCCCATGATCCAAATGCGTTGGACAGACCGGAAGACCTTTTCAGTCATATAAAAAAGGTAAAAACTGAAAAATAACTTAGAACACAAAATACATCAAAATACGTTTTCAGTCCATAGCAGACAAAAGAACATAATATGTAGTAACATGTACTCACAATTTAATGAACGCTTGAAAAATATATCTCCGAAAAGGGCTGACTGTTTGAGGGTTGCTGATACAGAGGAGAGAGATTTATGGAAGACGGTTTATGGAGTCAGTCTTCATCTCTTTATGTTGAAACCTTTCTTCTGAGTTATATGCTTCCCGCAAGTGAAAATAATGAATTTAATATCCCACGAAGAATTGCTAGCGCTCACGCAATTGAGAAATCTAACAAATAATTCCTGTAGTGATGAGTTGAGTAACTGCTCTAATAGAAGTACCACAAATCAGCAGTAGCCACCCATGTGTCAGAAACGGGCCACTCTTTAAATGGTATAGAGACAGTTTCAAAACCCTGCACGTGGAAAAAATGGAGGAAAACGCAACTTCCTGCAGAAATTCGAAACAGCCATTCACGAGAAGAAATTTAACAGAGCTGTAATGACGCCAGGCTGATCTAGAGGTGTAGCTAGAGTTGCCCAAACAACAACTTTGGAAAAATAAAGGCAAGCTGCTCATGTACTGTGGTACTTCGAGTGCAGCAGCTCACTACTACCTACCTCCAGACAGCAAGAGAAACTTTAGATGGACACAGGCGGTACCCACCGTTGAATAAGAGGACTCAGCCTGCTGTTGCGTTGCAGCGGATGATGTGGATGATTTTAAGTAAGAGTAAGACAGGGTCCAACGTGTATTTAATAAATACTTTACATAACTTTGTTTGATGGACGCCACAAAGTAAGTCTCAACAACCTGCTGTGGAGAGCATTTCCTCTTAAAACAGGTAACTGAAATGTGTATGTACCATTAAAAATGTTCAACAGAAGTAATTATTACTAATAGAGACCTGTTGAGTATATACACGAGCCTTGCATCTTATTGTGATATTTATTAGTGACTCACCGTTTTGTGTATTCTGCTATTAATCTAACATTCACATGCTTCGTTTTGGTTATTACAGTTCTCACAGACAGTAGTGTGTAAATCACATTGACTCTGTGGCTCCTAGACGTATAGTCTTAGGTTATTACCACGCATATCCTGCAGGTGGGCAAAAATTTGTTACACCAAGTGTTATTGTCACTAACGCTCGACACAGTGAGGCTGGTATACTTCATTATTCTATTAGAGAGCAGCATGATTCTTCTGGGTAAGAACTGTATGTTTAATCAATAAGTTACATATGCGTAACATGAAGCAGTTAAGTAACTTAACAAAATTACATTCAGGTTTTATTGAATAAAGATCCGGTCACTCCCAAGTTTTAGGTATAGCGAAGCTGTGATATGTGATACTAAAGAAGAACTGACTACCGGGAAATCAACGGCATTTGCACATCGGAGTGTTAAATTAGTATTACTCAGAATGTTGTTAGCAATTCAAAAAATTAATAAATTACTTTATATTAATATGAGTCTAAAGCAGCGATGTATGGACATAGTACCAAACACTTACAACAGTTGTCGTTCGGAAATCTGGTGACGAATGGGATACAGTAAATGGAACAAAACTGTCATTTGAGAGATATTATGAAGTCTTAATTTCTGTTATATTTTGCCACTTGCACCTTGAAATCTAAATGCTAATATTGGCACGTGTTGTGTACCTTCAAAAGTTACTTCAATTTCTCACGACAGTCCATTAGTAGAAATGTGTAAAAACCATTTTAATAATCACGATTACAGTAACACACCATGGGCATGCACGTTCAGAAAAAACTTTTATTTCCGCGCTGCCCTAAATTAGATACCAAGTAGAAAAATGTCAACTAAACAGTCGCCTTTGCTTGTGGTCTTTTGTTTGTACTTGTACGGTGATTAGGGGAGAAAAAGTGTAAGGTGAGTGAAGATAAAAAACAAATTGAATCAGTTTATTGATAAAGAGGACAAAGGTCGTTTCAGAAGCGTAAACTAACAGGTGATCTTTCATTTTAAGTATCCCAATAGTATTCCAGTTAGAGAAACTTCAGTGTTAATCCACCGCAGTATATGGCGAGTCTCACAAGCAGATTCTCTTTCTCTGTCTCTCTGTCTCACGCACTTATACACACACACATACTCATACACACACGCACACCCACACACACACACATACATACATACATATTAATGCATAGGGCCTACATACGTGCTGTACATATTAAATTACTGCCAAGTTATGTATATGAGCGATGATTGTGGTTGTGATAATGGTGGTGGTAGTCAAGGTTTTAGACCGATAAACTGCTGGTTCATTAACGCACATCATAGTTCGAACTAGAATTTTATGGGTGCATTTGAAGAAAGCTTAATATTGTTAGGTATGTGATATTGCCGCTAGTTCACTGGTAATGTAATTTGTTTCTTTCCAATTAATGAAATGCCCCTCAGAAACATAATAAATGTAATTAATCCTCTTTCGTTCCTAATTCCTTAACATCATGTCTTTGTTGCCTAAGTAGACAATTTTCCAAAATTCTGTAGCAGTTAAGGTTTTTTAAAGGTTAATGCATTTTCTTCAGTTCCTTGTCTGTGAATCTGCCAGAGTAACCAGATTATTCCCTTTTCAGGTACGTTCATATGGGTGTTGGCTAGTAATATGATAACTGTAATGTTTAAGCATCGCTTGACTTGCGCTATATACGCAACAGCGCGGCAAATATTTTGTTACAATATCTTGTCATTTGTTAATGTAATTTAATTTCCCCGGGAAGCTTTCACGCGACAGTACTATTTCTAAATATGTATTTCGAAAGCGCTTGCTATTGCACTGTAACAGTAAAGTATAAACATGTTTCATTCATCACGATAAAATTACTTGCGAGCTCCCACATGGAAGACAAATTCAGTTTTTGTGGTGAATGTTCCAGAAACGTTGCTTATCATTTGCACAGAGCAATGGATATTGTTTCGAAAAATATCGACCGTAACGTATTAGCTACTACTTCCCATACTGAACGTTATTGTCTATGGGCCCATCCAAATAATTTTCTATCGAAAAGGACATTGCTTCCGATGTATTACGTTTTACATGTAATTCAGTCGGCAGTTTTAACATATTTTAATTTCCAGAAGTTACCATCTTCAGCAATAGTTACAGCTTAAGTAACTCTTTTTTTCTGTGTGTTAAGATGGTTTGAGAAAAGATACGTAACTAAATAAAAAAAATGTGGTAGGAGAGAGAGAGAGAGAGAGGCCATTGTTAAGATTAGGCACTTTCTAACCAAAGGAAACATTATTATAATTTTATGCATTTGATCTAACTATAATTGAAACCTTGTTATGAACACAACTTGAGGAAATAATTCCATCTTGGCTGAACGATACAATTCATCGCAGCGTCCTGTTCAAGAAACGTGGCGGAACACTGGCTTGACGGCTTACCTTCGTGACGGAGTATGGGAGGCAGCACCAGAAGCGGGCGGTGCGTGCGCGCGCGGCGGGCCCCGGCGCAACACTGCGCGCTGGAGGCGGCGGCGCCTGGGGGCGGTGGGGGCAGCGGGGGCGGAGGGTGCGTGCGCGCGGCGCCTGTCCGCTGCGCTGCGCTGCGAGCGGTGCATTCCTGGCGGCGCGCCGACCGCGGACAACAAAGAATGCGTAACACTGTGCCCGCCCGCCATGCGGCAGCGTCCGGCAGCCACTGTGCGGCCGGCAAGTATGTCGCTCTGCAGGGCCGGCGAGGACCGGCTGCGGCGCGACGGCTAAGAAGCGGCATACTGCGAACTGACAGCTATGGCTGCATCCCCAGGAACTTGGCGTTTGCTTGTCCTTAGGACGCAATTGATAACGAGCGGAGAAATGCTACTGTCGGAACACAAAAACCGCGAATGTATTCCTGTTTATTTAAAAGACTCTGACTGAAAAGCTACCTCAATCTACCTTCCCCATCACATTTAACAATTTCCCCAATAATTTTGGAACGCAATAAATTTGCATTTTTTTAAACATACAACTCACCTCGAACTCCCACAAGCTCCCCTAACTGAAGTCATTCATTCCCACTAGCCCATTGCTGTTCCATCACTCGTACCTATCCACTCCGATTGCCCCTTTCTCACTCACTCATTCAGCCTACCTCATTGTCATTACCTCTTTGTATCTCTTTCTTATTGTTTCCTTTGTCCCTCCACAGTCTTCTCCGTTTTGTCACACTGCTACAGTCTTCTCTCTTTGTCACTGTCTCGCTCTTGCTGCCCTTTGCTGCTAGTATCTCATACTTTCCTTTCTACTGCTGCTGTTTCTTTTCACTCTCACTATCCCTCTCTTCCTCGTGGTCATTGTCATATCCTCAGGGTCTGATAATCAGTGCCTCTCACCCACTTCCACTTTTCTTTCTCTTTATTCAGCCCCCACCCCCCTGCCCTTTGCACTTTTTCCTTCAACCTTTCTCTAACACTGTTCTGTCACTGTCAACTATGTTTATCTGCCACTAGGTCCCTCTCTTCCTCTCACATTGCTTTTGTCTCCTTTGCTCTTCCTACAGCACAACCACTGTCTACTATGTTTCAGTGTTTAATACTTTTTCGTCTCTTTGCCACTTCACGCTGTTTTCTTCCCTCTCAACACAAAACTGAGCGAGTATGTTAACACGCAAAATTTATGGGCAATTTTTTTTAAAGATGGTGAGCAAAATAGAATGAGTCAGCTGGTACACTACTTTCCAGTAACACTCTTTTAAATAAACAGGAATGTATTCGCATATATTTTATCTCCGTTAGGAGCAATTTTTCCCTGGTTCTCTTCTTTTGGCTTCTACAGGAGTCATGTGACTCATATGAAAGGAAACGTACTGTTCAGCAAAATTTTTATAGTTTACTTATGTCTAACTGAAATAGTGCCATACTAATTGTATACATCAGACGGGTTTTGACGTATAAAAAAATGTTCACCTACCTCACTACTCCAACATCTGGCTCCCAGATCGGGGTTCCCAGTTGATAACGGAGAATCTGTGAGCATATTTCTCCAGGGTATATAACTTTATAAACGACATTTTCGCCTCACACCGGACTTTATGTGTGCTTTTTACGTGTAAAACTAAGGTAAATTTGAATCTCTGTATTTCGGAAACTGATAAAGGTACGAAGAAAACTTACAAGGCTGTTCGGTATCTCAATCTTAGGAATACATTGTAAATATTTCAACCATTTGTTGTTTGTAGCCCATTCGGAATCAGTGACTTGAGTTTGGTTTTCAAAAATCAAAGTTTGGCGTACTTTTCAATAATGGATAAAGATTTTTGAAAACGGGCAGATACAAATACTTCAAAAATAAATCATTAATGTGTAATCAACTTGCTGCTCTTATTTATTATTTAGATTTCAACTCGTACCGGATATTACATGCAGAACCATGGTAGATTTGAACCACTGTATTTTGGAAATGGATAAGACATTAAGAAAATTTTCAAGGCTGTTCGAGATTTGGACCTTAGGATTATATCTATCAATTTTTATCCAGTTACTTGCGTAGCCGTTTTAGAATTTTCAGCTGGGTTTTGGTACGCTGGTGATGGCGAAAAAGTGAGGAGGAGGAGGATATTAGTGTTTAACGTCCCGTCGACAACGAGGTCATTAGAGACAGAGCGCAAGCTCGGGTGAGGGAAAGATGAGGAAGGAAATCGGCCGTGCCCTTTCAAAGGAACCATCCCGGCATTTGCCTGAAGCGATTTAGGGAAATCACGGAAAACCTAAATCAGGATGGCCGGCGAAAAAGTAAAAAAAAAAAAACATTTTCTCGGAGTTGTCCGACGAACCGCCTGTGAACTAATGATGCCTCCATAAATCCCACCACTGTTGTTGTTGTGGTCTTCAGTCCAGGGATTGGTTTGATGCAGCCCTCCATTCTAATCTATCCTGCTCAAACTTTTTCATCTCCAAGTAACTACTGCAACCTACATCCTTCTGAATCTACTTAGTATATTCTTCTCTTGGTCTCTCTCAACGGATTTTACCCTCTACGCTGCCCTCGAATACTAAATTGGTGATCCCTTGATGCCTCAGAACATGTCCTACCAACCGATCCCTCCTTCTAGTCAAATTGTGCCACAAATTGCTCTTCTCACCAATTCTGTTCATTGCGTCCTCATTAATTACGTCATCTGCCTATCTAATCATCAGCGTTCGTCTGTAACACCAGATTTCGAAAGCTTTTATTCTCTTCTTGTCTGAACTAGTTATCGTTCATGTTTCACTTCCATCCATGGCTACACTCCATACAAATTATTTCAGAAATGACTTTCTGACACTTAAATCTACACTCGATATTTAAAAAAATCTTATCTTTAGAAACGCTTTTCTGGCCATTGCTAGTCTGAATTTTATATCCGCTCTCCTTCGACCATGATCAGTTATTTTACTCTCCAAATAGCAAAACTCATCTACCGCTTTAGGTGTCTCATTTCCTAATCTAATTCCCTCACATCACCTGATTAATTCGACTACATTTCATTATCCTCGTTTTGCTTTTGCTGGTGTTCATCTCATATCCTCCTTTCAAGGCACTGCCCTTTCCGTTCAACAACTCTTCCGCGTCGTTTGCTGTCTCTGACCGAATTACAATGTCATCGGCAAACTTCGAAATTTTTATTTCTTCTCCATGGATTTTGATTCCTACTCAATATTTTTCTTTTGTAGCCTTTACTGCTTGTTCAATATACAGATTGAATAGCATCGTGGATAGGCTACAACCCTGTCTCGCTCCCCTCCCAACCACTGCTTCCCATTCACGCCCCTCGACTCCTCGATATCGTAGACCACTTAGGTTGCAGAAAGAACCATTCGATTTGCTCCATTCGCCATAGCAGGAGGGAGTGTGTAACATTGGAGCTTTGACCCTGTAGTGACAGTAAGACGATCCTTCTGTTGGGTATACAAATAGACCCTAGCCCAAGGCTATCCACAACACTTGGCACTACCATTTTATCATTACAGATCAGAGATATGAACATCGGAAAATCCCGTTTTTATGCGTGGCGTTTTGGAACATATTTGGTAAACAAGCTGTTGTTGATGTTGTTGTTGATGTTGTCTTCAGTCCTGAGACTGGTTTGATGCAGCTCTCCATGCTACTCTATCCTGTGCAAGCTTCTTCATCTCCCAGTACCTACCGCAACATACATCCTTCTGAATCTGTTTAGTGTATTCATCTCTTGGTCTCCCTCTACGATTTTTGCCCTCAACGCTGCCCTCCAATACTAAATTGGTGATCCCTTGATGATTAAGAATATGTCCTACCAACTGATCCCTTCTTTCAGTCAAGCTGTGCCACAAACTCCTATTCTCCCCAATCTGTTCACTACCTCCTCATTAGTTATGTGATCTACCCATCTAATCTTCAGCATTCTTCTGTGGCACCAGTTTTCGAAAGCTTCTATTCTCTTCTTGTCTAAACTAGTTGTAGCCCATGTTTCACATCCATACATTGCTACACTCCATACAAATACTTTCAGAAATGACTTTCTGATACTTAAATCTACACTCGATATTAAAAAAAATATCCTTTACTTAGAAACGCTTTCCTTTCCATTGCCAGTCTGCATTTTATATCCTCTCTACTTCGACCATCATCAGTTATTTTTCTCCCCAAGTAGCAAAACTCATCTACCACTTTAAGTGTCTCATGTCCTAATCTAATTCCCTCACCAATTCCCGACTTAATTAGACTACGTTCCATTATCCTCGTTTTGCTTTTGTTGATGTTCATCTTATATCCTCCTTTCAAGACACTGTCCATTTCATTCAACTGCTCTTCCAAGTCCTTTGCTGTTTTTATTTCTTCTCCATGGATTTTAATACCTACTCCGAATTTTTCTTTCCTTTATTGCTTGCACAATGTACAGATTGAATAACATCGGGGAGAGGCTACAACCCTGTCTCACTCCTTTCCCAACCACTGCTTCCCTTTCATATCCCACAACGCTTATAACTGCCATCTGGTTTCTGTACAAATTGTAAATAACCTTTGACTCTCTGTATTTTACCTCTGCCACCATCAGGACTCGAAAGAGCGTATTCCAGTCAACATTTTCAAAAGCTTTCTCTAAGTCTACAAATGCTACAAACGTAGGTTTGCCTTTTCGTGATCTAGCTTCTAAGAAAAGTCACGTGTTCCAATAATTCTACGGAATCCAAACTGATCTTCCCCGAAGTAGACTTCTACCAGTTTTTCATTCGTCGGAAAAGAATTCTCGTTAGTATTTTGCAGCCGTGACTTATTAAACTGATAGTTTGGTAATTTTCACATCTGTCAACCCATGCTTTCTTTGGGATTGGAATTACTATATTCTTCTTGAAGTCTGAGGGTATTTCGGCTGTCTCACACATTTGGCCCACCAAAAGGTAGAGTTTTGTCAGGACTGGCTCTCCCAAGGCTGTCAGTACTTCTAATCGCATGCATACCCATTTCAGTCACACCCTTCAACTAGGTCTGGAATATCAAAAGTACACTGCTTGACAAAAAAGATTAGCAGCCACAAGACATGATTAGAGGCACAAACCCACGGCTTAAATGTAAAGGATTGGTGTTGCGGTTCTCTGTGGCTGAGCGGCCACCAGAATGCATTGATGTTTCTCGTGTTTAGTGCCGTTACCAGTTCCGGGAACAGTGTCGAATTTGAGTGATCACAGTGGTGACAATTAAGGAGCCTAGTATTCGTGTGAGATACGGTATTCAGGACCTGACAGAGTTTGAAACGGCTTTCATTTTACGTCTGCATTTGGCCGGCTGCTCGAATCGTGCAATATTCAGATTTGTGTACTATACGGAACTGACAATTGGCAGATATTGGACTGCATGGGAACATGAGAGCAGCCGTCCACATCGTCAAGCTAACAGTCGACCGTGTGTGTCTACCAGAAGGGAGGATCGCTGTTTTGTGCACGAAGTATTTCGTAACCCTCTCATATCTGAGCCAGCCATTCGAAAACAAATAATGGACTCCATGACGATTTCTCTCTCATCCTGAACTGTCGTTGAGAGACTAGCAGCAGCCAAATTAGGGACCTACCTTCCCTCCCATAGGCTACCATTAACATCACAACGCCAATGGCTCGATTTGGAGGTGGTGCCCTCACCGGGATGCAAGGTCTCACAATGTGGCCAGCGATGGATCACGGTTGAGCACTGCGCATACCACCATCGTTAGCGAGTATGGCAGCGAACTGAAGAGAGTTCCAATAACTACAATGTTTTGTAGAGGCACAGAGGTGTTATTCTGAGCGTCATGGTGAGTCAAACCATCGGGTATGACTTCAGGTACATCGCAGGGACCCTGCAGAGTCCCATGTTTCCTCTCCAGTCAAATTTTCGAAGTGCCGTTTTCATCAGCCTCTTCCATAAATGGTATGTGACCCTATTACGTGTCGGCGTGATCTTTAGGTACTTCCGTGGCCAGCTATATCCCCAGATAGATTCCAAAACGTGCATGTGTTGGATCGACAAGACAGTCAACTCGGTCCCAAAGCCAGTAACGAAGATATGAAGGATGAATTAGTTGAGCACGAGCTTGCTCTAGGAAAAACTGTATCGAGGCCAGACAGGGTCAACGTCTTAGATATAGGTGGGCTCATACTGTTCAATGCGTGGTAAATTTGAGCCTTGTAATCGCCAAAGAATCATCGTATACCCTCTCAACCCGTGAAGATTCATTTTTCTCCTCCTCTGTTTGGCAGGCAGTGTAGGAAGTTATATATGCAACAATGGTCTGCCACAGAGACCTGTTTTTGCTACACTCTTCAATTTAGGGAGTGAATTCCGTCGACAAACGTCGAGGGGTCCAAGGAGATGTCTTGAGGAACGAATGTAGGATAAAAACTCAATGTCAGTCACTGTACGAAAATGTCCATTAATGCTACGTAGGGTTTAAAAATGGTTCAAATGGCTCTGAGCACTATGCGACTTAACTTCTAAGGTCATCAGTCGCCTAGAACTTAGAACTAATTAAACCTAACTAACCTAAGGACATCACACACATCCATGCCCGAGGCAGGACTCGAACCTGCGACCGTAGCGGTCGCTCGGCTCCAGACTGTAGCGCCTAGAACCGCACGGCCACTCCGGGCGGCCGTAGGGTTTAACGCCTGCCGCTAGGCTACCCGTCCCACGCATCTTGTCACCACTGCCGTCAGTGCTCTCGATGGCGTCATTGCTACAGACGTCGACGCGTTAAACGTTACATATCGTTCTAAATGCTGCGAGGTCCGTTATGAGGAGTTTCGTTTGCAGTCTGTCAACTTATAAACTCATTTTACACGTACTGTGGAATTTAGCCGGCCGGAGTTGCCGAGCTGATCTAGGCGCGTCAGTCTGGAACCGCGCGACCGCTACGGTCGCAGGTTCGAATCCTGCCTCTGGCATGGATGTGTGTGGTGTCCTTAGGTTAGTTAGGTTTAAGTAGTTCTAAGTTCTAGGGGACTGATGATCTCAGATGTTAAGTCCCATAGTGCTCAGAGCCATTTCAACCATTTTGTGGAATTTAACAGTAGAGTATGACATTAATTTGAGAATTATTAATAAATGAGATCTATTTTGGAAGCCATTACCTGAAAGTCAGCTCTCAAGCTATCCATTTTATACGCAAGTTGTGTATCGCTATGTTATTGTTAAGACTTCCCGTGAATTTTTTTCCTCGACCGCATGGAATACCACAGTCTTTGGTTGGTGAACTGATATATATCGTGAGATATAAGTTGCCTGCATGCAGGGTTCGGTAAAAGCATATCCCGATGAAGGTTTAGACAAGGCCGTTCCGTTTTCTGTATTGGACCTTCACGCCTGTCAGGACTGTGCACTGTGAACTAAGTACAGGTTACGTTCCCCTGACAGTTGCCATGCTACAAAGTACAAGAATTAGGTTGAGCTCATGGGAATGCTTGCACCGTCTGGGATAATTATTTCGTTTCCAACGTTTTCAGGGCTAAAGATGTACCTTCAGATGTGCCCAGATTTAGCTTCCATTGTACAAAGAGAGAAATCGTTCAAATGGTTCAAATGGCTCGGAGCACTATGGGACTTAACATCTGAGGTCATCAGTCCCCTAGAACTTAGAACTACTTAAACCTAACTGACCTAAGGACATCACACACATCCATGCCCACGGCAGGACTCCAAACTGCGATCGTAGCAGTCGCGCGGTTCCGGACTGAAGCGCCTAGAACCGCTCGGTCACCCCGGCCGGCTGCAAAGAGACAAATCGTTCTCCATGCTCGCAGAGCAGTTTCGGTGCCTCACTCGTTCATCAGTGACATTAGTGTACAGCTTTCGTTACCTTTTCACTGTTTAATATTCCTCTTGGTATTCTACAAGGCTTCGGCCGCCAACGCCGATTATTTATAAAAATTTAGGAAGTGGCGGGTATCGAACCCGGGACCGAAGACGTTTTGATTATGAATCAAAGACGCTACCCGTAGACCACGGGTTTCCTCACGCTACTAGTCATTAAAATTGCTTCACCATGAAGAAATGCAGATAAGAAACGGGTAATTAATGGACGAATATATTATACTAGAACTAATATGTGATTACATTTTCACCCAATTTGGGTGCATAGATCCTGAGAAATCAGTTCCCATAACAACCACTTCTGGCCATAATAACGGCCTTGATACGCCTGAGCATTGAGTCAAACAGAGCTTTGATGGCGTGCACAGGTACAGCTGCCCATGCAGCTGCAACAGGATGCCACAGTCCTTCAAGAGTAGTGACTGGCCTATTCTGACGAGCCAGTTGCTCGGCGACCATTGACCAGACATTTTCAGTTGGTGAGAGATCAGGAGAATGTGCTGGCCATGGCAGCAGTCGAACATTTTCTGTATCCAGAAAGGCCCGTACGGGACCTGCAACGTACGGTTGTGCATTATCCTGCAGAAATGCAGGATTTTCGCAGGGATCGAATGAAGGGTAGAGCCGCGGGTCGTAACACATCTGAAATGAAACATCCTCTGTTCAAAGTGCCGTCAATGCGAACAAGAGGTTAGCGCGACGTGTAACCAATGGCACCCCATACCATCATGCCCGGTGATACGCCAGTGTGGCGATGACGAATACACGCTTCCAATGTGCGTTCACCGCGATGTCGCCGAACACGGATGCGACCATCATGATG